>NC_056559.1:12348047-12348261 GCF_013358625.1 Macadamia integrifolia | reverse complement strand
TTGGTAAGGATACGCATGATTGGGAATTCAACAAAAGAACACCAAATCTGAGAAAATCAAGTGAGTGGGTGTTTGTTTTGTTTTGTGGATTGTTTCCTATATGTTTTGGGTTTGCTTACACATGTGGTATGTGATGATCTCTATGTTATGAATTTATTTTATATAAAACTATATAATTTCACATGATGTATGTTTTACTGACTTAGATGTGATC
>NC_056559.1:12347870-12348027 GCF_013358625.1 Macadamia integrifolia | reverse complement strand
AGATTTGTAAATGGATAGTGTGATAGTGCATGGTAATAGATGTAATATTGACGGTCTATGGCAAGGTGTGGCCGAGGTTCTTTCCGGTACCATGGGCTCAGAAGTCAATTTTACATCTATGGTCACTGATGGTTGTGATGGATGTCATGATTGTGAT
>NC_056559.1:12264261-12341712 GCF_013358625.1 Macadamia integrifolia | reverse complement strand
AAAAAAAAAAAAAAAAAAAAAAAAGAAAACCAGACACTTAATTCTATTACCTGCAAACCGTTGGTTAATTTTGTAAAGTATACCAAGAGAATAATAGGTGATATCTCCCCCTCTCAACCCTACTATCCCAGACTATCCCATTTTAATCCATGCAACCATGTCTGATACTTTCAATAACAAATCAAGTTGGGCTTATTGCGTGATCATCCATGAAAAATGTGTCTTACTGTCCGCTAGTTATGTTTTGACAGGAAAAACTTTTGAGACAAGTGCGAGGGCATTATATCTTGGACTGATGTAGGCAAGACTGGAGGGATGGAGCATTGGAGAAATTTGGAGTCTCTTGAAGTAGTACCACATCATGGCCTTTGAGCATACCTTCTTTGTTTTTGAATATATTACCTCCAACACCTTTTTCGGCTTAGGCCTACCAATGATGTGGCATTTCTCATAGTTTGTCTGGCCTATAAGGCCATGAACAATCTCCTACCTAAACATTGATGTATTAATTTTGTTAGCTTATTTCCACTTTTTATTTCTCATAAAAAAAAAAAGGGGACTCAACCTCGTTCTATTCTGTTTTCCTTTATTTTTCTTGTAGTTTTGGTTTGGAAGCTCATCATATAGTTGCTAGCAAAGATTTAGTTCTCCGTATTGGTTTGATATGATAACGATTTGGGATCAATTGTATCGGTCTAAATTAATCAATATTACATTTATTTTTCATAAAAATTACACTTTTATTACAATTTTACCTTTGATACCGATATGATATCCAATTCCAGGTTGACTAAGTGTGAAATCAATCTTAACCGATACCAATACAATACTACCGATCCATTACCAATACCTAAAACCATAGTTGTTTGGACCTTTTTTCCCTTCTGTATAGTGGTTAGCCCCCTCGCCTTTTTTCCCTTCTGTAATTCCTTCTTCCTACTATACTTTTCTCAATAGAGTTATTAACAAATTAAAATTATGGTAGTTGTTGTTAAATATATCTAATCTATCACATGGCGTAAATAGGTGCCCTCCAACCTTATTTTATAGTAATAGGACCCTCCTACCATCTTGCATGAAGGTGCCTATCCGAAAATATAGCTAAATAATAACATTTTTTATTTTTTGGTGAAGAAAGAAAATAAACATCACATCATTGAGAGACCCTCCAGGGAAGCAAAGTCTACCGACACTCTTAGGTTTACGCTTGCATTATTAGTGGTACATTTTTTAATATCAATATTATGCTAATCAAATAAATAATATTTATCATTACCAAAAATATATATTTATATTATTATCCATCGACACTCTTAAGTTTACACTTGCATTATTTCTGAAACCTTTTTTAAAATCAATATCGTAACCAATATCGATAATATTTATTTATTTCCATATAGATTCACTGAGCTAACAACGTAGAGGGCCGAAGACCTTGAAATTCAATCTTGGTCTTCCACGGATAGCTCTCTCTCTCTCTCTCTCTCTCTCTCTCACTCCAGCCTGTTCCGTATTTTAAAGTTAAAATAGGGAAGGTGCTCCAACCTGTCCAGTTGTCCTCAATAAAGACCCATTATAAATAGCTAGAGAAACGTTGAAAGAGGCTATTTGGACGAGTTATTTCTTGAGTGAACTCGTTAATGGGACATATTCTCTTGCCGACATTAAGGACAAAAGTGAACCAAATGGTCCAAGTGGAAAGGCTTTATAAAACTTGGAAAAAAGACGCATGCACAGTTCCTTTGTAGATCCTAATATACCCTACTTCTCACGCAATTAACAGTAAGGATTACACTCATTGTTTTAGTCCACGATATCAATATAGGTATCAATAATCTCAAAAACCGGTATAGTAACGAAATGGATTAAAATTGGAATGTCTATATAAGATAGAAATACCTTCGAGTTTTTGACCTTTTACCCTGATATATGCCCGTTTAACCGGAAAGGATATCGGTCAGGTATTGGGATAAGAGACATACCAAACCAATTAAGTGGATTGGATACTGATACTTAGAACCATGATTACATTGTCATTTTCTTTCCTATTCAGATCATGTAGGCTTACATTTGTAGACTTTATATAGATTATGCGATTTCCATACCCTCAGTGGAGTATATATTCCTTTTTTCAATGGCATAGCCTGAAACCCACACCTCATAAAATTTACAAGAGAAAGAATGACATCATGAAACCCTATGTCTTCCAATGGAAGGGTCCACATGGATATTGACTAGAGAACAAATAGGGATAGAAAAATGAACCCTGTGAGAGGATATAGGGAATATGATCAATTACAGTTCTTTATCCCTTGATTTTTTTCCCTTGATTTATGTATGGATTAGAAAAAATGACTTTGTCATTGCCGTGTCAGACACAAAGGGAAAGGGAACAAAATGACAACTCCATTCCTTATAAAAGCAAAAATATTCATCCTATTAATGTTTTTATGTACGCTCCCATTGGTTCCCCACGCTTTCCATATTCTCGGTAGGGATTACCATATGATAACGTAGTTAAGAAACTACAGGCAATGCTTTGGATTGAAGGTAGTTCCTTTTCCTAACTGAATTTTCTAAATAAGTATTCTATAAAAAAAATAAAAAAAACAAAAAAAGAAGAAAAAGAAGTAGAAGAAGAAAAAAATTACTAAATAGGTAGAATGATCTAGGGAGAATGTGAGGAGGGTAATACAGAAGGAATTCGTTTGTCGTGCCCCCATCAAGCGCCACATGGAAAACCCTCAAATTGAATAGGAATTCCAACCTAACTCGTTCAGGAACAACCCGCCCAAACGGTTCTCCGAGTCAATCCTTGTTCTTTCCGAGTCAATTCGGTCGAGTAAATTGAAAGGAGGCAAAAATTAGGGGAAAATGGGTCAAATCGGCCAAGTAGATGAGGAGATGTAAAATAGAGGGCGAACGAAAAGTGAATCTGAGATGCCATTGTTTTGGTGAGTGAGAAGTCAGTCTCAGCGACCAGAATTGTTAAAAAATCAGAGACGCCACTCACCGTCCAAAATAATATACAGACCACACCTCATACTCGTCTAGAAAGGAAAGCGAGTGAGAGAAGCAAGCCATTAACTTGCACTCCCCTTCCTCACCCTCTCCTCCCCTCTCCTTCTTCATTGATCCACTGGAATAGAAGAGAAAACAAAGCCACAGAGAGACAGAGAGAGAGATTCTCCTCCTCCTTGATTGATCCTTAGAAGTAGGAGAGAAAACAGAGGCAAAGGGAGAGATGAGTATGTTTGGGCGTGATCCATGGGGAGGACCCCTAGAGATAAATGCAGCAGATTCAGCCACTGACGATGACCGTAGCCGGAACTTGCAGGATTTCGATCGTGCAGCTTTATCTTCACGAGCTCTCGATGAGACTCAGCAGAGCTGGTTACTGGGTCCAAGTGAGCAGAAGAAGAAGAAGAAGTATGTGGATCTAGGTTGCATCATCGTTAGCCGAAAGATCTTTATTTGGACTTTGGGAACCATTCTCGCCGCTGGGTTTCTCGCTGGGTTCATCACCCTCATCGTCAAGACTGTGCCTCACCATCACAAGGCACACCCGCCTTCTGATAATTACACTCTCGCGCTCCACAAGGCTCTCATGTTCTTCAATGCCCAACGCTGTAAGTATTAAGATACCTTTTTTTGTAGTGCTGACACTGCCTTAATTAAGTAGTGCTGCGGCTGCCCATTTGATATCTGGATCTCATTCTCCAAGAAAAACCCAGATCTGGTTTTTTCCTTTTAGCTATTCGTTGATCTTCAATTTCTCATTTTCCCTGGAATTTTTGGTTCTATTTTGCTGTACGCATGAAAAAACGCAGCAGAGATTTATCTTCACTTAATTTATCATTCTGCTCTTTGCATACGCATATCACGCAGAAAATCCAGATCTCATTGTCTCAGAACAACCCAGATCTGGTTTCTTCATTTTAGCTCGTCGTTGATCTTCAATTTCTCATTTTCCCTGGAAATTTGTTTCTTTTGTTTTACGCTGCAAACACGCGGCAGATAGCTGCTTTTTTATCTGCACTTTCTTACTCATGCTGCTTTTTACATACGCATATGAGAGATCTTTTAGTTATATTTCTTCTTTCACTTGAATGGTTGGTGGAAAAATTTGTGATCTCTGCCTGCCTATATTGATCTATGGAGATTATGATGCTGTCTTCTTCTACGGTTAGAATCTGATGTGTTGGTTGTTTTTCATTTGTAGCTGGGCCACTTACGAAGCATAATAACGTTTCATGGAGGGGAAATTCCTGTATGAAAGATGGTCTCTCGGACCCTACCATTCATCGGAATTTAGTTGGTGGATACTACGATGCCGGAGATGCTATAAAGTTCAACTTTCCTCAATCTTTCTCCTTGACCATGTTGAGTTGGAGTGTGATTGAATATAGTGCAAAATTTGAAGCTGCCGGGGAGCTTAATCACGTCAAAGAGATAATCAAGTGGGGAACTGATTACCTCCTCAAGACATTCAATTCTTCTGCTGACACCATTGACAAGATTACTGCACAGGTAAATTAGAAACCCCCTGATCCATTTATTGAGTGAGATAGTAAAGTTTTGTCTTTTCTCATGTGTTAGAATCACCTTACATCTCTTGGTGTATCTATGTAGGAGTTTATAAAATTATGGATTTTGTGTGCTTATGTTTTCCTTGTACATTTTGTATTTGAAGCATTACTCTCACAGCACTAACAATGGGAACTTCTCAGATTGGCTTGGGTGATACTTCTGGAGGGAACACTAGTCCTAATGATCACTATTGTTGGATGCGACCTGAGGACATTGATTACCCTCGACCTGTATACGAATGCCATAGTTGTTCTGATCTTGCTGCCGAGATGGCTGCTGCTTTAGCTGCTGCATCCATTATATTCAAAGACAGCAAGACCTACTCACAAAAACTTGCCCATGGTGCCAAAACACTGTTTAAGTTTTCAAGGGATCAACGAGGTAGATACAGTCCAGGAGGGTCAGATCCTTCGCATTTCTACAATTCCACTAACTACTATGATGAATATGTGTGGGGCGGAGTGTGGTTGTATTATGCTACTGGAAATTCTTCCTACCTTCAACTGGCTACGACAACAGGCATAGCCAAACATGCTGGTGCTTTTTGGGGAGGCCCAGATTATGGTGTATTCAGCTGGGACAACAAGCTTGCTGGTGCTCAAGTAAGTGAACAGAGACACTCTTATGTTATTTTGTTACTCGATCTTTATCTGTTATCCCTCTGGTTTAGTATGAGCACGAATGGGTAGGTTAACAAGTTTTAAATAGCTGTACTTCAGTTAGAGTGAAGGATTTACAGTTTACAAGTCTGTTATATCCCTTGCATAACTTTATTGAATTTCTCATGGGATTTAGCTCCCCTTAGCTCAAGCTAACATTGGCCTAGCTATTGAGCAGACTGGATTGATATTATCATTCTATGACTTTGTAGTTTCCTATCCTTTACTTACAGACAAAGCACATGAGTTCTGATAGTTGTGGCCCTTGTGCAGCCCACCATTCTTATTCCATTAGTTCTGCTTGGATTCCAGTTTGAACGAAGCTCTTTACTCCCATATCCATCAAACATGCACTTCTATTTAGCTTCACTGAAGGAGCAATACAAACAATTGTAGCACTGAATGCTTTATTATATGGATTTCAGTCATTTATTTGCATCTGTGAGTTGCTTAGTCAATGTGAAAGTTTTTAATATTACAGGAAGACTGAGCAGTTGCTTTTTACTGATTTTTCTGTTTCTTATATGAAAATAGCGAGAGGAAGCTAATTGTACTTGAATGAGTTAAAAATATCTCAGCAAGCTCCTAGACCTAGCTCTAATAGCATTTGTAGTGGGAATCGAAGTTTATGAGTTGGTCAGCATTTCAAAGAAAAGAAAAATATTAACATGAGTTTAATTTTTGTGTTGAAATATTTAATTCATGCAAAGAACCTGATTCTGTGGATTGAAGTGATGGATTAGCTTGGCATTTCGTTTTGTTTATCACGATTTTTGGAAAATGACTTGTTAAATTTGTGAATGTTGAATGTTCGTGCCTTGCATAGTTGTCAAGGTGTCGGCTTGACGTCTAGGCCCCCTCCAATGCTTTGGGTTACCTAGATGCAATGACAACTATGGTGCTTTTTGTGTTTGAATATTGTTGTGCAGTTCCTCTTTATGTGTAGGGTTTTTGAATGTTCTTTGCTGTTATGCCTGGAAATGATTATGTATCACTTATTGACTTTCCTTCAGATTTTTTTACAACTATTCTTGAAACTTGAATGAGAAGAGATGCTGTCAAATTTAAGCATTCTGCAACCTCATGTTGAACTATGCTCATCTTTTCAAAATTTGCTTTCAGGTGCTTCTAAGTAGGTTGAGGCTGTTCTTGAGTCCTGGGTATCCATATGAAGAAATGCTAAGAACATACCACAATCAGACTAGCATAATCATGTGTTCATATTTACCAGTTTTCACCAGCTTCAATCGAACGAAAGGTTTGCACTGCCCCACCTCATTGATCATGTGTTGGTACCTTTTCTGTGTAACTTTGGAATCTAACTGTACAGGTGTTAGATGGTGCGGTTTGGGTTTAAACAGTTTGGTTCGGTTTTCCGTTTCATAGTGTAGTAGGTAGACACCGAAACCAAACCGTTTAGTAAACGGTTCCAGTTCTAAATGGTTTTGGTTTCACAGTTTGTAAACGGTTTTGGTTAATGGTTACTGTTTGGCTTTGACATCCTTGAGTCTTGATTAACTGCCGTTCTCTCTCCACTTATTTCTTGGGCATCTTACAGGAGGTTTGATACAATTAAACCATGGAAGGCCTCAGCCTCTGCAGTATGTGGTAAATGCAGCGTTCTTAGCCACTGTGTACAGTGATTATCTTGAAGCTGCAGATACACCAGGATGGTATTGTGGGCCTAATTTCTTCTCAACTGATGTTCTGCGCGAATTCGCAAAGACCCAGGTTTGTATCCTTTTTCTCTTTAAAAATCAGGACATGACTACTGGGTAGAAGATTGTTTAGTTGTTAGATGAAGCTGAAAAATCTGGTTTCTCGCAGATCGATTACATCCTCGGAAAAAATCCTCGGGAAATGAGCTATCTTGTAGGCTTTGGTAGCCACTTTCCTAGACATGTACACCACAGAGGTGCATCAATCCCTAAGAACAGGGTAAAGTACAATTGCAAGGGAGGATGGAAGTGGAGGGACAGTAAGAAGCCAAATCCCAATACAATTGTTGGAGCTATGGTTGCCGGCCCTGACAAGCATGATGGGTTTCAGGATGTCCGTACTAACTATAATTATACAGAGCCAACTCTTGCCGGCAATGCTGGTTTAGTTGCTGCTCTGGTGGCTTTGTCGGGTGAGAAGCCTGGGATTGACAAGAACACAATATTTTCAGCAGTTCCTCCAATGTTTCCAACTCCTCCCCCACCTCCGGCACCGTGGAAGCCATGAGGTTGTCAATGGTCAGTTCTAACCCGTCTCTTCAAAATCTTGTTTAAGCTAAGCATTAGTGACTGCAGTGTCTTGGGACTTTTTGATTGTGTTAAAGAAAAGAAAGCTCCATTAAGAGTGACAATGATCATGCAATACCACACCATGGGGGTGAATGAGATTGCCTTTTTGGGGCCTGCCTTTGAGAAGCTGCATGTCTTTGTTTGGATTTCATTATACATATGTATGTATCATGTATTCTTTTGAAACACTGAGTTCCACAATTCTAAATTTCTATAAGAAAATTTCGTTTTATGACAAAGAAGTCACATCTCTTGTAGTTGTACTGGAAGGATTAAGCACTGGCTAAAAATCCATAGAGAAAGGTGTTCTTGTAACAAGTACTGTCGTTTCTTGTACCTAAATAGAGGTTGTTGGGTTTTTTTGGTTTCTGTACTTCTGTCAAGAGATCTTTTTATTCATCAATCGAAAAACAGAACTTTCAATTTGAAATGTCAGAAACAGATGTGAATCTCATTTGCCATTTATCTAGTTAAATTTTGTTTATACTAGTTTTGTTAGTCTTTAATGAATTAAGAAAACTTTCATTTTCTTTTTATATATCTTTCTTAAATCTTTATCTTAAACAGTAGTGTTGCAGAGGGTTTATGGTTTGATTCCTTAAATGAAATTTCTTCTCTTTGTGCTTTCACAATGTAAACTTAAAGATGAGCTATGAAAAAAAAAAGGGAAAATTTGCAATGCCACCCCTTGAGGAGTGCCACTTTTAACAAAACACCCCTTTTATTACTGGCAATTATAAGTGGGCTCTTTACCGTTAGTGTCCGTTAGGGAATCTTTGTTGAGGTATGACGTGAACTGATTAATATTTTGTTACATATCAAAATACCTTCATAAAATGTGAACTACCAGCTATGAACTTGGCCCAACAGGCTGTTCTCTCTCTTTTCTTTCCCATCTTCAAGAAAAGAAAGCTCCATTAAGAGTGACAATGATGATGCAATACCACACCATGGGGGTGAATGAGATTGCCTTTTTTGGGGCCTGCCTTTGAGAAGCTGCATGTCTTTGTTTGGATTTCATTATACATATGTATGTATCATGTATTCTTTTGAAACACTGAGTTCCACAATTCTAAATTTCTATAAGAAAATTTCATTTTATGACAAAGAAGTCACATCTCTTGTAGTTGTACTGGAAGGATTAAGCACTGGCTAAAAATCCATAGAGAAAGGTGTTCTTGTAATAAGTACTGTAGTTTCTTATACCTAAATAGAGGTTGTTGGGATTTTTTGGTTTCTGTACTTCTGTCAAGAGATTTTTTTATTCATCAATCGAAAAACAGAACTTTCAATTTGAAATGTCAGAAACAGATGTGAAAATATCATTTGCCATTTATCTAGTTAAATTTTGTTTATACTAGTTTTGTTGGTCTTTAATGAATTAAGAAAACTTTCATTTTCCTTTTATATATCTTTCTTAAGTCTTTATCTTAAACAGTAGTGTTGTAGAGGGCTTATTGTTTGATTCCTTAACATGAAATTTCTTCTCTTTGTGCTTTCACAATGTAAACTTAAAGATGAGCTATGAAAAAATAAAAATAAAAAAGGAAAATTTGCAATGCCACCCCTTAAGGAGTGCCACTTTTAACAAAACACCCCTTTTATTACAGGCAATTATAAGTGGGCTCTTTTCCGTTAGTGTCCGTTAGGGAATCTTTGTTGAGGTATGACGTGAACTGATTAATATTTTGTTACATATCAAAATACCTTCATAAAATGTGAACTACCAGCTATGAACTGGGCCCAACAAGCTGTTATCTCTCTTTTCTTTCCCTTCTTCCTCAAATCGAAGAATCAGAACCCCAAACCGTGGTAGTAGTGACTAGGGGTGGAAGAGTTGAAGAAGAAGATGAGATGGGCTTTGAGAGAGAGAGAGAGAGAGAGAGAGAGAGAGAGAGAGGATTTAATGGATTTAACGAGTATAAAAAAGAAGGAAAAGAGAAAAAAAAAGTCATGAACCGAAATAGACACAACTATCTCTACAAGTCTGGACATTGAGCTCGTCGGATTCAACAAGAAATACTCAATCTTAAGGTATTTGAAACTAGGTATAAAGCTATGAGAAATGATACTTATTCAGATACACATAATGCAATTGATGAAACTGGTGTAACTGATGAAACGGGTGCAACACCAATTTTTCCTACCAATTCCTCCTGTTATTTTTGCTCCACCAATACTACCTCCTTACTTCTCAACACCCATCAATGTTGTGCCTACAGTTGGATCACTTCAACCTGCCATGGAGAAGATGAGTATCGTTTCTGAGTTTGAAAAAATTGACCAATTCAGTGGTCAAAATTTCAAAAGATGGAAGCAAATGCTTTTGTTCGCTTTGTCTCAAATTGTGGTTGCTTTTGCATTTACTAAACCCAAACCGTTACTAATTGAGGATTATGTACTTGAAGTAAAAAAGACTTGCTTGGGTGGAGGTCGATTTTCAATGCAAGAATCGGATTTTAAATGTACTTTCGATTGAGTTATATAATGTTTATAATTCTTTTGAATATGCATATATGATATGTGATGCTTTATCCAAGAAGTATACTCTTGAGGATGTAGGGAGCAGTAAGTATGTGGTATTCAACTTTCTGAATTTTGTTATGTTTGATAGAGAGGGCATCTCCTTCCAGATTGACAAATTTTAGGTACTTGTTGGGAGGCTAGCATAGGAGAATATAATTCTGTCGAATGCATTTGTCACTGATTCATTGATTGAGAAACTCCCTTCTTCTTGGAACTTATTTAAGTTAAAAATGAAGTACAAAAGAAAGGAGTGGACCTTTGAACAAGTAGTAGTCCAGATCAAAATAGAAGAAATGAACAGTGCAAAAGACAAGGCTGTTGGGAAGCAAGGAAACTTTAAGAAGGACCTTCATTTTAAGAAGAACAAATCTTTTAAGAAAAAGAAACATAATTGCTTCCTGTGTGGAAAACTAGGTCATTTGAAGAAAGATTACAGGAGCAGACGGAAAGGGTCTGAAAAGGCTAAAATCAATCTCATTGAAAGTGAGATTTTTACTGCAATGATAACAGAGGTTAATATGGTTGAAAAACCAATGGATTGGGTATCTGATATTGGTGCTACAAGGCACAATAGTGGAGATCGAAGTTCATTTTCTAAGTACTCCATTAAAAAAACTGATGATAAAGTCTTCATGAGAAATTCTCAAACTTTAAGTGTGGTTAGAAAGGTCAAGTGACAATAAAACTTAATTCTGGGAAGACACTTATTTTGGAAAATGTACTCCATGTTCCGGATACAAGGCGAAATATGATTTTAGTGTCACTTCTAAATAAGGCTAGGTTGAAGTTGTCTTTTGAGTCAAATAAAGTTATATTATTAAAGAATGATGTATGAGTAGGCAAAGGCTATTTGAGTGATGGTTTGTTTGTATTAAGTGTATTTGAAATTAATGGTTTGTTTGTATTAAGTGTATCTGAAATTATTAATGAAATGTGAAATTCTTCAATTTACTTTGTTAACTCTTAAGACATTGTAGTGCTCCTTATATTTCTAAAATGTGAAAATTAGAATTGCTTAAAAATAAAATTAAGCTTTCTCTAAACAAGTGTCCCACTTGTATAGAGATTAAGTTTACCAAAAAACCTCATAAATCTATTGTTAAGAAAATTGGTTTATTAGACTTGATACATAGTGATTTAAGTGATTTTAAATCCTATGAATCAAGAGGTGGTAAAAAAATATATTGTGACTTTTATCGTTGAGTATGAATCAAGAGGTGGTAAAAAAATATATTGTGACTTTTATTGTTGATTGCTCAAGATTTACCATGTTGTATTTACTTAATTCAAGAGATGAAGCAGGAAATGCATTCATATCATACAAAACTGAAGTTGAAAATCAACTGGGAAAGAAAATTAAAAGACTTATGACTGATAGAGATTCAGAATATTTTAGCATTAATAAATTTTGTGAAAATCATGGTATAATCCATGAAATTACATCCCCTTATCAACCCGAATCAATGGTATAGTTGAAAGAAAGAACCGAACATTAAAAGAGATGATGAATTCTATATTAATTAGTTCATGTTTACTGCTTGATATGGTGGGTGAAGCAATTCTATCTGCTCATTATATTTTAAATAGGTTACCACACAAGATGACCGGTATGCTATCATTTGAATTGTAGTATGGTAGAAACTTAGTGTAAATCATTTAAAAGTATGATGTTGCTTATCTAAAGTGGCAATTACTGGATCAAAGAAAAGAAAACTAAGGCCTAAGACTTTTGATTGTGTATTCATTGGATAAGCAAAGCATAGTTCTATATATCATTGTATGGTTCTCAAAACCATAGATGATGTGTATGAAGAAAATGATATAGTGGAATCCAGAGACGTTGATTTTTTTGAGATTATTCTTCCTTTTAAGTCAAAGTTACAACTAACTAAGGGAAATGTTGATGACTTAAGTTTAGGAAAAGAAATGTCAAAAGAACCTGATCCTACATCTATTCAAAATGAAGCAAGTCAACTAAGGAGAAATAAGAGACAAAAGAAGTCTACTTACTGAGAAGATAATTGGCTTGTCTATCTTATAGACAAGGATCCTCTTACATATAAAGAGGCAATAATGTCACACCCCGTTCACACAGAACCAGACCGGTGATCGGGTTAACTCCGGTTAACCCAAACCTGCCAGGATCATCTGATATAGTACCCAACCACAGCATACACACATCTAAGATAAAAGTTCAAAAGTTCAGCGAAAGATTTAATTTACTTGTAAATACCCCCAATATACTTGATACCCAAATTGTAGTATATAGATAAATACATGTGGGCCCGCAGGCATGATATTTACACAAAAAGAATAACAATTCACGTATCAAGTACACAAAAAGGGGTCATCAAAAGAATCAAAAAGTAAAACTCTGTACGGTGTCAATACTGCGGTCCTGCAGCACAGCCCTCGCACGTGCAATCCGTACTGTGCTCATACTCCTCAGGGACCCACCAATCCTCATCGGGAAACCCAACTATGGGGCCTGACCCTTAATCTTTAGGGTGGTGACCTGCAAAATCATCTAAAAAAGGTGCGCATGTGGGATGAGCTCACTAGCTCAGTAAGTGAAAAGAAGGACCACACAACAATCCACACAACAATCACATCCATATGCACTATATGCTATGCAATTCATTTTAAATCTCATCCACCTAAACAACATTACTAAGTCTTTGGTTTGGTGCTACTACAACCACAGTGCGCGTATGCCCCGGGTACGAGCCACGGACTCCATCCCACGATACGCCCATAGGGTTGTCGGAGAAGGCCCACTGTGAGTACTCAAAAAAGTAAAGCATGCTGACTATTGGCTCTCAACATAAAAGTAAATGACAGAAAGTAAAGGTGCTGACCCCCAGCAATTTAAAAGCAGTACGATTGGTACTCTTGAATATACCACTGAGGTTGCCGACTGCCCTAATGACCAGTCGGGCGTATGTCTAACCGCCACATTGACCCGACAACCGCGACCACTGCTTCCCCTCAAGTGATAACCCAACACCTCAACCCCTGTTGGGAAGGGTCGTAGCATGGGAAGATGATAATCCTAAGCGGCACGCTCCTATATGACATAGTACGATTGCATAGTGCCACCGCGTCCCATTCCACGGGCCACCAATGCACTCGTTTTCAAGCCGACTACACCATCTAGTCTAATAATGCATCATGCACAGTGATCCCATCATTCATCACATAAGCACATCAATCATTTAGCATTGAGAATGTAAAACATAACACAGATGTCATAATCATATGAGGATGACTAAGCTACACATAATTTGCATGATGACATGGCTATGTCTAGATACAATTGAATGATGCGAAACAAGCCTTAAAATAAATCCAAACGTCCTCTCTCCACTTACATGTCGTGTACAAAGACTCACACCGGTACGGGTGAGATCCGGTGCGAGAAACGTAAATTTTGGTGAACCTATCATAAGTGAATGGGGTTAGCATTTCACCACTTTGGGGTCAAAACTAACAAGATTTTATGACAAAATCATGTTTAGAATCATAAAATAAGGTTGCACGTCCGCTTTGGGTCTATTCGGACACAAAAATCACGTTGGGGGCCTCTCGGGTGGGTCGGATAGCCCACCTGTCATGGCCCATCGGTCCCGGCCCGCTGGTCTTCTCAGGCGGGTTGTTCGGCCCATCGGTCCCGGCCCACCAGTGGGAACCGAGGGCCTGCCTTCTCAGGCGGGCCGTTCGGCCCACCGGTCTTCTCAGGTGGGCTGTTTGGCCAACAGGTCCCAACCCACCTGAGAGGGCGAAAAAATGCCTTTTTCCTCGAAACTTTTCCTAACCTTTGGGGAATCAAATGGGGCATTTCCAATCACATTTTCCACACATTCAAGGTCTTATAAGATGATTCTAACCTAGATCTAAGTTAGATTTAAGGATTGAAGAGCCATCTTACTTTCTTTGCTCGAGAACTCTTTCAAAAACCCCAAAATCACTACTTAGCTCAAGAAATCACCAATGCTTCTCCAATCTTGTAAAAACTTCTTCAAATCCTTCAAAATCAACACATAGACCATCTATTAAACTTAGATTCACCATCTCAAGGGGGATTTACAAGACCTCAAGGAACTCTACCAAAATCAAGGGTTTTACTTGGGTTTGGTGAAAGTTTAAGAGACATAGCCTTTGCTCACCTCCAATCGTAGATCTTGTGTTAGGGATCACTCTTTCGGCGTCGGAATGGGAAGATCAAACCTTGGCGCCGCTTAAATCCATTTCTTCTTCCTCTTCCTTCCCCTTTCTTCTTCTCCGTTCTCTTTTCTCCCTTCTTTTCTCTCTCCTCTTTACTATTCTCACCAACTCTTTAGTGTAATAATGAGAAAATGAAAAACACAATAAATGTTATTTATACCTTTTTAAAATATCCATTAACCAAATGGGTGGGTCACTCAGGTGGGCGGATGCGCCCGCTTGTGACCACCCACCTAAGGGCCGAAAATTGGCCAACAAGTGAGATTTTGATGGAATTTGACTCTCAGCACAAGGTATATTATACGTATGCACTCTTGGATACGGTTACATACCAGCTGTCACACCCCGTTCACACAGAACCGGACCGGTGATCGGGTTAACTCCGGTTAACCTAAACTTGCCAGGATCATCTGGTACAGTACCCAGCCACAGCATACACACATCTAAGATAACGTTCAAAAATTCAACGGAAAAATTAATTTACCTGTAAACACCCCCAATATACTTGATATCCAATTTGTAGTATATAGATAAATACATGTGGGCCCGAAGGCATGATATTTACACAAAAAGAATAACAATTCACGCATCAAGTACACAAAAAGGGATTACCAAAAGAATCAAAAAGTAAAACCCAGCACGGTATCAATACTGCGGTCCCGCAACACAGCCCACGCACGAGTAATCCGTGTCGTGCTCATATTCCTCGGGGACCCACCAATCCTCTTCGGGGAATTCAACTGTGGGGCTCGACCCTTGATCTTCAGGCTGGTGACCTGCAAAATCATCTAAAGGAGGTGTACACGTGGGATGAGCTCACTAGCTCAGTAAGTGAAAAGAAGGACCACACAACAGTCCACACAACAATCACAACCATATGCACTATATGCTATGCAATTCATTTTGAATCACATCCACCTAAACAACATTACTAAGTCTTTGGGTTAGTACTACTACAACCACAGTGAGCGTATACTCCGGGTACGAGCTGCGAACTCCATCCCGCGATACGCCCATAGGGCTGTTAGAGAAGGCCCACCGTGAGTACTCGAAAAAGTAAAGCATGTCGACTACCGGCTCTCAACATAAAGTAAATGACAAAAAATAAAGGTGCTGACTCCAGCAATTTAAAAGCAGCACGATTGGCCCTCTTGAATATACCACCGAGGTTACCGACTATCCTAATGACCAGCCGGGCGTATGTCTAATCGCCACAGTGACCCGACAACCGCGACCACTGCTTCCCCCCAAATGGTAACCCAACACCTCAACCCCTGTTGGGAAGGGTTGTAGCATGGGAAGATGATAATCCTAAGCCACATGCTCCTATATGACATAGTACGATTGCATAGTGCCACCGCGTCCCATTCCACGGGCCACCAATGCACTCGTTTCCAAATCAACTACGACATCTAGTCTAATAATGCATCATGCACAATGATCCCATCATTCATTACATAAGCACATCATCATTTAGCATTGAGAAAGTAAAACACAACATACATGTCATAATCATATAAGGATGGCTAAGCTACACATAATTTACATGATGACATGGCTAGTCTAGATACAATTAAATGAATGCCAAACAAGCCTTAAAATAAGGCCAAACATCCTCTCCCCACTTACCTGTCGTGTACAAAGACTTACGCCTGGTACGGGTGAGATCCGACGCGGAAAACGTAAATTTTGGTGAACCTATCATAAGTGAATGGGGTTAGTATTTCACCACTTTGGGGTAAAAAATAACAAGATTTGATGACAAAATCATGTTTAGAATCATAAAAGAAGGTCGCACATCCGTTTTGGGTCCATTCGGACACAAAAATCACGTTGGGGGCCTCTCGGGTGGGTCGGACAGCCCACCTGTCACGGCCCACCGGTCTTCACGGGTGGGCGGTTCGACCCACTGGTCTTGACCCACCGGTCCTGATTGGTAGGCAGGTCGGCTCGCGGGTTAGCCCACCGGTGGGGGCCAAGGGTCGGCTAGGATTGGAGGGCAGGTTGTCCCACCGGTCAGCCCACCGGTCATGATCGACGGGTAGGTCGGCCCGCCAGTCGGGGCCCACCGATCAGCCCCGAGGGCCTGCCCTCTCAGGCAGGTGCCCTCAGGAGGGCCGTTTGGCCCACCGGTCTCAGCCCACCTTAGAGGGCAGAAAATGCCATTTTTCTTGAAACTTTCCCCAGCCTTTGGGGAATCAAATGGGGCTTTTCCAAACCCATTTTCCACACATTCAAGGTCTCATAAGATGATTCTAGCCTAGATCCAAGTTAGATTTAAGGATTGGAAAGCCATCTTACCTTCTTTGCTCAAGAACTCTTTCAAAAACCCCAACTCACTTCTTAGCTCAAGAAATCACCAATGCTTCTCCAACCTTGTAAACACTTCTTCAAATCCTTCAAAATCAACACATAGACCATCTATCAAACCTTAGATTCATCATCTCAAGGGGTATTTACAAGATCTCAAGGAACTCTACCCAAATCAAGGGTTTTACTTGGGTTTGGTAAAAGTTTAAGAAACATAGCCTTTGCTCACCTCTAATTGTAGATCTCGTGTTGGGGATCACTCTTCTGGCGTCAGAATGGGAAGATCAAACCTTGGCGCCACTTAAATCTATTTCTTCTTCTTCTTCCTTCCCTTTTCCTCTCCTCCGTTCTCTTTTCTCCCTTCTTTTCTCTCTCCTCTTTAATCTTCTCACCAACTTCTAAATGTAATAAATGAGATATTGAAAAACACAAAATAATGTTATTTATACTTTCTTAAAACCACTAGTAACCACATGGGTGGGTCACTCAGGTGGGCGGATGCGCCCACTTGTGACCGCCCACCTGAGGACCGAAAATTGGCCAACAAGTGGGATTTTGATGGAATTCGACTCTCGACACACGGTATATTATACGTATGTGCTTTAGGATACAGCTACATACCAGTATTATCCGTACATGGCCTTATGATACGTGCATGTGCACGCTTGGGTACACCCGTCTCCTCTGGCACTGACTCAGACTTTTCTGGCCAACCTGTGTTCAAAGTCACCCTTGCCATCATGGTCCATAAGGAACCCGCTTTAACCTTCTCTGGTTTGGGTCCTGTATGGTTAAACCGGGTCAACTGTATAATTAGACCGGGTTTAAAAAGTAGGGTATCAGATTTATCCCCCCCTTTTTAAAAATTTCATCCTCGAAATTGGCGTACCTGGTTGTTCAAAAAGATGAGGGTACTTGGCTTGGATTTCATCCTCTTTCTCCTAAGATGCTTCTTCAAGTGAATGATTGGCCCATCGCACCTTTATGAAGGAAATGGAGCGGTTGCGAAAGGTTTTCACTTTTCGATCCAAGATTTCAGCTGGCTGCTTTGTATAGGTCATATCAGCTTCTAGATATTCTGGTTCCATGGGTTATACATGCGATGGATCATGAACGTATCACTTCAGCACGGATACATGGAATACGTTATGAACATTCCCGAGAGAAGGTGGCAGAGCAAGCATGTAGGCTACTGAGCCAACCCGAGCTAAGATCCCAAATGGGCCAATGTATCTCGGGTTCAACTTACCTTTCTATGGAATCTTTGCAACCCTTTAATAGGGGAAATCTTGAGAAACACCTTTTCTCCTGCTTGAAACTCAATGTCTTTCCTATGGTTGTCTACATAGCTCTTTTGACGTGACTGAGCTGCCTTAATCCTTTATCGAATAACATCGACCTTGTCACAAGTCATCTGTATCATTCCGGGTCCTAACATTCGACGTTCGCCTACCTCATTCCAATACAGAGGAGTTCTACACTTCCTACCATACAATGCCTCATATGGAGCCATCCCAATTGTAGCTTGGTAACTGTTGTTATAAGAAGACTCCATAAGGGGTATATATTCTTCCCAACTACCACACATTTCCATTGCACATGCCCTGAGCATGTCCTCTAATATCTGTATGGTTCGCTCTGACTGACCATCAGTCTATGGGTGGAAAGCAGTACTCAAATTCAATTGTGATCCCAAAGCATGCTGGAAGTTTTTCCAAAATCTGGAGGTCCCTATCTGACACAATGCTCACTGGCACTCCATGTAAGCGCACTACGTTATCCATATAAAGTTGTGCTAACTTGGCCATAGAGAACTTGGTCTTGATGGGAATGAAATGAGCAGTCTTAGTAAGCCGATCAACTATCACCCATATCGCATCCATCCCCTTAGGTGTGCATGGTAGTCTGGTGACAAAGTCCATTGTAATCCTATCCCACTTCCAGTCTGGTATTGGGAGTCGCTGAAGAGTACCATAAGGTCGATGTCTCTCAGATTTTACTTTTTAGCATGTAAGACAAGTCGCCACATACAGGGCTATTGTGATTCTCATGCTAGGCCACCAGTAATTTTGTTTAAGGTCTTTATACATCTTTGTACTTCCTGGGTGGAGTGAGTACTCAAAGCTGTGTGCTTTCCACAGTATCTTTTCTTTTATATCCAAATCATCGGGCACACATAACCTACCTCGAAATAGTAATGCCCCATTGCTGGCTAAAACAAAATCAGGGTCGTTCATTGTTTGATCTTGAATCTTAACTCTGATCCGTTGTAATTCAGGATCCAAAGGTTGTTTTATTATCACCTCTTGCCTAATAGACGGATGCACCTATAGAGCCGCCAGTGATATAGTCAACTATTTAAGGTTTTCTAGTTGATGTTCAATCTCTAAGGTTGCTCCTTCATATAAGAGGGTTTCATCCATTAGCGTCGCCTCTTGTACAAGTGGTGGGCTGACTGCTAGGTATGAGAGTGACACAGTCTGTGCCTTTCGACTCAACGCATCTGCCACTACGTTAGGCTTGCCAGGATGATACTGAATGTCGCAGTCATAATCCTTCATGAGCTCAAGCCATCTCCTCTGCCTCATGTTCAAATCTTTCTGGGTGAAAAAGTACTTAAGGCTTTTGTGATCACTGTATATCTCGCACTTCTCCCCATACAAATAATGTCGCCAAATCTTTAGGGCAAAAATGATTGTGGCTAGTTCCAAGTCTTGAGTGGGGTAGTTCTTCTCATATTCCTTTAGTTGTCGGGATGCATACGCTATCACCTTACCGCGTTGCATGAGAACACAACCCAATCCAACCTTGGAAGCGTCAGTGTAGATTGTCATTCCACCTATGCCTTCAGGGATGGTCAATACAGGGGCCGACACCAACCTCTTCTTCAATTCTTGAAAACTCTTCTCACATTCCTCTACCCATTCAAATTTCACACCCTTTTTGGTTAACTTGGTCATTGGTGCTGAGATTCGAGCGAATTTCTCAATGAAGCACCGGTAGTATCCAGCCAAACCCAAGAAACTTCTAATTTCAGTAACGTTCTTAGGGCTTTCCCACTCTACTACTGCTTTCACCTTATCAGGATCCACCTCGATTCCGACCTCAGACACTACATGTCCCAGGAATCCAACTTGCTCGAGCCAAAATTCACATTTACTGTATTTGGTAAACAATTGTTGTTCTCTCAGCCTCTGTAACACCATCCTTAGGTGTTGAGTGTGCTCCTCTTCTATCTTAGAGTAGATCAAGATGTCATCAATAAAAATAATTACCCATTTATCAAGGGCATCATGAAATACTCGATTCATTAAATCCATGAATGCTGCCGGTGCATTGGTTAACCCAAAAGATAACACTAGGAACTCATAGTGACCATACCGAGTCCTAAATGCTGTCTTGGGTATGTCACCGCTCTTTATCTTGAGCTGATAATAGCCTGATCTAAGGTCTATCTTCGAAAACACCCTTGCACCTTGTAGTTGGTCAAACAAATCGTCAATGCGTGGCAATGGGTATCAATTCTTAATAGTTAGCTTATTCAATTCCTGGTAATCAATGCACATACGCAAGTTTCCATCCTTCTTTTTGACAAACAAAACTGGGGCACCCCAGGGTGAAACACTTGGGCGAATAAACCCCTTCTCTAATAATTCTTGCAATTGCATCTGTAACTCCTTCAATTCGGCTGGTGCCATCCTGTATGGAGCTTTAGACACTGGAGCTGCTCCAGGAATCAAGTCTATGACAAATTCCAACTCTCTATCAGGAGGTAGATGCATCAGATCATTTGAAAAGACGTCGGGAAATTCTTTAACCACCTTTACCTCTTCTAGAGGTGTAACCTTTGCATCAACATCAAGTACAGATGCTAAGTAACCCTGACATCCACTTTCCAACAACTTTACCGCTTGAAGAGCGGAGACGATGACCTTTCCAGCCCGTTTCAATTTACCTGCTCGGTATATCAATTCTTTTCCTTCATCATCTGTCACCCATATTTCCATCACATTAGCTCGATGGGCAGACAACCAATCCATGCCCAGTATAACGTCAAAATTTTGCATGTTGAACTTAATGAGTTGTGCATCCAATTTCTTCCCACTGATTTCCACTGAGCATGACCCATACACTCCTTTAGCTGTGTAACTTTACCAGTAGGCATACTAATAATCATCCCATGATCTAGTGTCTTGGGTGACATACCAAGTTTCTCAGCAAATCTCTTAGATATGAATGAATGTGTAGCTCCTGAATCAAATAAGACATAGGCTGGTATGCCCGATATAGGTAGCACACATAGTGCAACAATGCATATAAGTACAACAGATCATCAATATTTAATCATAAGAAAAATATTAAATTAAAATGTACCTGCTACCACTTCCGTGTTGGCCCCAGCTTTCTTAGCTGATAGGGCATACATTCTTCCCTACGGTTGATTCCCCCGAGTTAAGGAAGGTCGGTATGCAGAGGGCTGACTGGGGGGTAAGGCTGGTCTGACCCGACAGTCTTTAGCACAGTGCCCATAGGAATGGCAATTAAAACAACTGATTTGTGATGCCGAAACTCGGACAGGGGCCCTTTGCACTTGACCCGCTGTAGATGGAGGTCGGGGCGGCCTTAGGCCTGTAGGTACCATACTAGTGTTTGGGCGGAAAGATGTAGAGCCCGAACCACTAGCTAGTCGAGGAGGGTAGCCAGATGGCCTATAGGGCTATCTATATGTAGGCCTAGAACTATACGACCCACGGTATACCTTAGATGAGTTGCCTATGTCCGGAAATGGATTTGTCCTCTTCCACAATCCAGGTGTGAGGGACTGTTCTCCCTTTTGCTTATCTTCCATGGTCTTAGCCTTTTGCACAATCTGGCCATAATCTGTCAAATCTAAGACCTCAAGCACTGACCCAATGGATGCCTTTAATCCCTTCAGAAATCTTGCAGCCTTTTCTTCAGCTGACCTCATATACCTAGGGGCAAAATGGAACAAGCTTTCAAACTGCTGCTGATACTCAAGGATAGTCTTACTCCCTTAAGTTAAGGCCATAAATTCTGTTTCTTTACGGTCTCTGAAACTACGAGGGTAGTGGTTGGCTAAGAACAACTCCTTAAACTGTTCCCAGGTGGGTTCCGGATGTGCAGCCAACAATATAGGCTTAGAGGCTTGCCACCAAGAGTTGGCTTCATTCTTGAGTTGCAGCCCCGCACAAATAAGTTTTTATGCCTCAGTGCACTCAATCACCTCAAATATCTTTTCCAGCTCTTGGATCCACTGGTCCGGTTCTAGAGGATCACTTCCTACCTTAGAGAATACAGGTGGCAAATTCCTCTTGAAAGATTCCACTACCCTTGACGTATTAGTCGTCGGTGAGTAATTGGGTGCATATGCCAGGTAGCAAGGATATGGAGGGGGCACCATATATGGAGGAGTGCTGAGTGGCTGAATTGGAGGTGTAACTCCAGCTTGTGGCCCCGTGTCAAACCCTATAGGTGGGTCTTGTGGAGTAAGTATCTGGGAATGTTGACCGGGTTGAGAAAGGTCTAACTGCTGCTATATAGCAGCCATAAATGCCTGCTGCTGCTGAAGCATTTGTTGCTGGAAGGCTTGTTGTGACTGCTGGATTATGGTTGCAACATCACCCAGAGTGATGACCGGTGGAGGATCCGGAAGTGTAGTCATAGGTGGGTCCCTTTGTGCCACACCCTGCTCAAAGGTTTCTGGAGGTTGTGGGAGTGGGGTTTGCCCCACAGAGCGGGACCTTCTAGGATTTGGTGGTCGACCGACCAGGCGAGGACCCCGCGAGGTACCTCGTGCATTGCTACCGGATCTAGTACGTACCATCGTGTCCTTGCACCTGGAACATACCATACACAACATTGGTTAAGCACCTCAGAATTCATATCGGCACATAATCATATGCCAACGCATGGGATATTATAGTGTATGATGTTTTACAACTAGCCATAGCTTAATCCCGAAAATACGGTGCTAGTGCTTCAACAAGTAGGACGATGGTCCCACTCAACTATATGGTGCTAGCCACACACTCCTTTTTTTTTTCATATATATATATATATAAGACCTCCACCCCCTTCCTCTTTTTTTTTTATATTTTCTCCCAACCGGCGGGCTGCCCACTGATGGGCAGCTCAGGTCAGCCCGCCAGTCCGACCTGAGGTGGAACACAAACAGAGCTTTTAAGCCCCTGTTTGCTATTTTTCTCCCATTTCTTCCCCCTTCTCTCACTCAGGCGATTTTTGAGAGTTCCTTGACGCTTCCACTCGCGATCTCACTCAACTATTCCGCGGATTTTGGGAAGATCCAACTCCTCCACTCTCAAGTAAGTCTCTTCTCCATTTCTCTTCTTGGAACGTGTACTTTGGAGGTAGAATCCATGTGTAGTCCCCAATCTTGAATTTTTTTTCCATGTTTCTTTCCATAGAACAATCATTCCATGAGAATGTGATGTTTTCTTTGTGATTCATGCATAGTTTTAGGCTTTACTTCACAATTTATGAGAGAAATCCCAAACCGTGCCCTAATTTTCTCCAATTTGGGGCTTTCTTCTATCTCTACCCTTTTCCCCCCAACTAACAACTCAAATGACATTCCTTATGCTTGATTTGCACTTATAATGTTGGAGAGATCATGGAAATTTGGGTATGCTTGAAATTCCATCTCTTTTCCATGAAAACCCATCTCTTTTGTGTTGGGTTTCTATGATTTTCTTCCCATCACTTCATACTTGTGGACAACATAGAAGATTTCTTTTCATAATCTTGATTGTATAATGATAGGCATTCCATCATAGATATGTAAGCTTCAAGCTTTACACTATTTTGAGACTTTTCATTTTCTTGGATTGAACTTACACATTGAGATTTGGGGTTTTTCCATCATTTCTCACTTTCCATGCTTTATACGCCTTTGTTACATTTCTATTTTGCAATGTGCTAGTGGATATCATGTTTTGGGGGCTTCTTCCTATCCATTTCTCCATGGTTTATCCACTTCTCCTTCTATAATAATCCATATTATGTATTTAGGTGCATTTACATATGCACTTGCTCACCTATTTATTTGTTTCCTTTGTTATGCAACATCCTTACTTATCATTATTTTCCTCTCTTTTCTTACTAGGATGTCTTCTCGCAAGGGCAAGGAACCCGCATCCTCTTCCACTCGACGTAGGGCCGTAACTTCCAAGCGGAAGAGTGCAGGGACTAGTTCCCTAGCCCCCCGTATAAGGCGACTCGGACCTGCCCCTATCGACCCTTCAAACTACGATGAGGGACTCTTCCGAAGTTCAGAGGTGGCAACCAACTGGCAGGCCTTTCTAAAGGGGTATGTGATGATAGAGAAGACCGTGGAAATCAGTGATTTCCACAAGGTTCAACTTCATGAGAGATTCATCGCACTGGGTTGGCAGTCTATCCTCAACATAGATCGTCCGTGCTATGAGCAACTGGTTCGAAGATTCTACTGTAACTTGGAGGTCTCTTACCAATATGGGGAGTATTCAATAACTAGCATGGTGAAGGGCATCATTTTTATAGTCCTCCAAGGAGTAAGCCCGTGGGCCCATTCTTAAGTTTGGAGACGCAGGACCATATTTACGAGACCATCTGTGGCAGTAAAGAGTGTCCGGATTCTGAGACAACATTTTACCCAGAGGTTCGTGTATTTGCTCATTTGGTTCAGTTCAATTTGCTCCCTAGAGGAGGTCATCGGAACCAGGTAGGCTTCATGGCGGCCTACATAGCCTTCTGCATCTATAAGGCCTTGGAGGGAGGTGCCGAGCACTTATGCTTGCCTTACATCATCCTTAAGACTATGGAGCATCATACCTCACACCCCGAGGACGGAGGGTTCCCATATGGTAGGATCCTCACCAGGATCTTTGAGTTCTTTGGGGTGGATCTGAGTGGGGAGGAGGGAAAGACTCTAGCAGACAAGTTTGACAGGGGAAACCTACTAAGGATGGGTCTCCAAGCTCTCATGGATGTACCTCAGAGAGCAGGAGCTCAAAGAGGCAGGAACAAGAGGAATGACCATAGGGAGGATGTTCCTATGGAGGAGGAGGCTAGTGAAGAGGATGAGGATTATGTTCCTCAGTTCGAGGAGGAGGATTTTCTGGATGAGGATATCCTCAAGGAGGAGCCTCTTGATTCGAGAGGTGCTGATCCTGACTTCGCGAGGGCTGCAGGCCCACAGCGTAGAGCCCCACCACCTGAGAGTGGTGCATTTGATTTTGAGAGCATGATGACTGCTATGAGGGCCTTGAAAGAAGGGCAAGATCAGCTACTAAGAGGACTAGATGAGAGTGCTTCTAGGGAGGAAAACATCTTAGAAAGGCAGGCTACCTTAAGAGTTCCTTCCTAAGATTGGGCGAGGACTTGGATACAACGACCAATGCCATTTCAGCAGATTTTTCCCGACTCCAGAGGGATGTACAGCTGGTGAAATCAAGGTTTGATTGCTATGACCATCGGCTCAATGTTAGATCAAGACCTAGGAGGGACGGAGTAGTAGAGTTAGACGATGACGAGGGTCTCTGAGGACTTAGCTCGCCCGTCTACCTCAGCTTCTCACTTGTCTCTATTTGGTTCATATTATTATTTTTCTTTGTACTTTTTCCTTCTCTGTAATTGGACTTGCTAGCATGGTGTTGTGATAATGTTTGGTGACTTGTGGTTGGTTTTGTATTGATTATGCTTATTGGTATATATATGTATGTTGTCTATCAGGTGCTTGGTTGTGAAAAATTTTGGAAATCTTGTTTTAGCGTTGTTATGCTGTCGAAATTTCGTTAAATACGTACTCGATGGGTAATGGAATCAAATAACTAATCTTTCATTTATTCCAAGTAAACCTTCTCTAATGCATGCCATGAAATGCGTTAACTAAATGCAACCATTATTATTACTTCCTTTCTTTGGCTTTTAACTCTTTAAAGTTTTTTTTTTTTTTTTTTTTTTCATTTACCCAATCCCATTTCCTATTATAGATTCTATGGGGTCTATATGGTATGTTGTGAGTGAATAGAGCATCACGCTCTGATACCACCGTTGTCACACCCTGCTCACAGAGAACCGAACCGGTGACCGGGTTAACTCTGGTTAACCCAAACCTACCAGGATCATCTGATACAGTACCTAACCACAGCATACACACATCTAAGATCAATGTTCAAAAGTTCAACAGAAGACTTAATTTACCTGTAAATACCCCAATATACTTGATACCCAAATTGTAGCATATAGATAAATACATGTGGGCCCGCAGGCATGATATTTACACAAAAAGAATAACAATTCACGTATCAAGTACACAAAAAGGGGTCATCAAAAGAATAAAAAAGTAAAACCCTGTATGGCGTCACTGCTGTGATCCCACAGCACAGCCCTCGCATGTGCAATCCGTGCCGTGCTCATATTCCTCGGGGACCCACCAATCCTCTTCGGAGAATTCAACCATGGGGCCCGACCCTTGATCTTCAGGCTGGTGACCCGCAAAATCATCTAAAAGAGATGTACACGTGGGATGAGCTCACTAGCTCAGTAAGTGAAAAGAAGGACCACACAACAGTCTACACAACAATCACAACCATATGTGCTATATGCTATGCAATTCATTTTAAATCACATCCACCTAAACAACATTACTAAGTCTTTGGTTTAGTGCTACTACAACCACAGTGCGCTCATACTCAGGGTACGAGCCGTGAACTCCGTCCCACGATATGCCCATAGGGCTGTCGGAGAAGGCCCACCGTGAGTACTCAGAAAAGTAAAACATGCCGACTACTGGCTCTCAACATAAAGTAAATGATAGAAAATAAAGTTGCTGTGTCACACCCCGTTCACACTGAACCGGAGCGGTGACCAAGTTAACACCGGTTAACCCAAACCTGCCAGGATCATCAGATATTGTATTTCCACCACAGCATACGCACTCTAACATAAGTTCATCAGATCAACGGAAGACTAAGTTTTACCTGTGAATAAATCCCATATACTTGATACCCAAATGGTGATACAATAATTATATACATTTGGGCCCGAAGGCATGATATATACACAAAAAGAATAAAATTCAACTATCAAGTATATACAGGAAATCATCAAACCATCAGAGTACACAGCTTGGCTCGGTATCAAGGCTGGAGCTCAGCTCGGTGTCAAGGGTCGTGCCCAGCTCGGCATCATATAGAAGAGCTCAGCTCGGCCTCAGAAGTGCACATCATCATTGCCTCAGAACTGCTGTCCAGCAGCACAACTCTCACACGAGCAGTCGGCGCCGTGCTCTAACTCCTCAGGGGTCCACCAGTCCTCTTCAGGAAACTCGACTGTGGCTAGTCTAGATACAATTTAAATGAATGCCAAATAAGCCTTAAAATAAGGTCAAACGTCCTCTCCCCACTTACTTGTTGTGTACAAAGGCTCACGCCCAGCACGGGTGAGATCCAACGCGAGAAACGTAAATTTTGGTGAACCTATCATAAGTGAATGGGGTTAGCATTTCATCACTTTGGGATCAAAACTAACAAGATTTGATGGCAAAATCATGTTTAGAATCATAAAAGAAGGTTGCACGTCCGTTTTGGGTCCATTCGGACACAAAAATCAAGTTGGGGGCCTCTCGGGTGGGTCGGACAGCCCACCTGTCACAGCCCACCGGTCTTCATAGGTGGGTGGGTCGGCCCATTGATCTTAACCCACCGGTCTTGACCGGTGGGTAGGTCGACCTGCCGGTGGGGGCCGAGGGTCGGCTAAGATCGGCAGGCAGGTTGGCCCACCAGTCAGCCCACCGATCAGCCACCGATCATGATCGATGGGAAGGTCGGCCCACCTGTCGAGGCCCACCGATCAACCCCTAGGGCCTGCCCTCTTAGGCGGGTGCCCTCAGGAGGGCCGTTTGGCCCACCGGTCTCAGCCCACCTGAGAGGGCGAAAAAATGCCATTTTTCTTGAAACTTTCCCCAGTCTTTGGAGAAACAAATGGGGCTTTTCCAAACCTATTTTCCACACATTCAAGGTCTCATAAGATGATTCTAACCTAGATCTAAGTTAGATTTAAGGATTGGAAAGCTATCTTACCTTCTTTGCTCAAGAACTCTTTCAAAACCCAAAAAATCACTTCTTAGCTCAAGAAATCACCAATGCTTCTCCAACCTAGTAAACACTTCTTCAAATCCTTCAAAATCAACACATAGACCATCTATCAAACCTTAGATTCGTCATTTCAAGGGGGATTTACAAGATCTCAAGGAACTCTACCCAAATCAAGGGTTTTACTTGGGTTTGGTGAAAGTCTAAGAAACATAGTCTTTGCTCACCTCTAATCGTAGATCTCGTGTTGGGGATCACTCTTCCAGTGTCGGAATGGGAAGATCAAACATTGGTGCCTCTTAAATCCATTTCTACTTCCTCTTCCTTCCCTTTTCCTCTTCTCCGTTCTCTTTTCTCCCTTCTTTTCTCTCTCCTCTTTAATCTTCTCACCAACTTCTAAATGTAATAAATGAGATATTGAAAAACACAAAATAATGCTATTTATACTTTCTTAAAACCACTAGTAACTACATGGGTGGGTAACTCAGGTGGGTGGATGCGCCCACCTGTGACCACCCACCTGAGGGCCGAAAATTGGCCAACAAGTGTGATTTTGATGGAATTCGACTCTCGGCACACGATATATTATACGTATGTGCTTTAGGATACAGCTACATACCAGCATTATCCGTACATGGCCTTATGATACATGCATGTGCACGGCTTGGATACAGCCGTCTCCTCTGGCACTGACTCGGACTTGTCTGGCCAACCTGTGTTCAAAGTCACCCTTGCCATCATGGTCCATAAGGAACCCGCCTTAACCCTCTCTGGTTCGGGTCCTGCATGGTTAAACCGGGTCAACCGTATAATTAGACCGGGTTTAAAAAGTAGGGTATCACAGATATAATTTTTGGAAAAAGTGACTCTCACATGTCATGTGGTTTTCTTTAGGGGTGGAACATGTAATTTTTCCTTCCCTTTATATATTTTTTCTTTATAGAGATTATTTTTAGGTTTTCTATGGATTTTGTAATAAAAGTTGATGAGCTTTTCACCATAATTTCCCCACTCCTCCTTATCAAACTTCATATATTTAGTAAGAACTTATGCTAGCTAACAATTATCTAGCACAACTTGTGAACTGTGGTAGGCAAAAAACCTATGCTCACTTGGTGGTCTCAAGTTCAAGACTCCTGACTCTTATTAATTTGAAATTGAAATTGATTCTATCAATATATAATTTTATTTTCTTCATTTCTTCTTTCAAAATCGTGGAAGAAGAAATAATCATATAATCTACCTATTTAATTGGCATTTATGATTTTGCAGTTATTTATTCGAAAAACAAATTGTATGTCATTGACGATTCTATCGTAGACAATCCACTCTCTAATATGGCAAATGGTTGAGATGGTGGCATGGAAGAGATTCAAAAGGGATTATGGATGGGGAATCCCTTGATTCATATCGGAATCGATAGTCACCGATCCTAATTTCTGATGAGTTGAATAAGCCTAAACCAAATTTTCTGGATAAAAACATTAGAATTGTTGAAATATGATAATCCCCGGATATGCTGATTTCTAAGGTTTTTTGGACCAATTAATCGACATTGACAGCTTCCATCACCAATTAGGTGTTTTAAATCCTGGTTGCAATATCAGAAACAATCCAACATATATGCATGACCGATATAAGGTTTTTTTTTTTTTTTTTTTTTGTGTGTGTGTGTGTAAAACCAAACATGGTTTTTTTGACTTATGTAGATAAGGTTGCATGGTTTTGGGCTCAGACATTCAATTCTAGTGACAAGGAAAGGACATCAAAATCAGAAAAAAAAAAGTCATATCCGTATTCAACCCACCAACTATTGACACAATTGATAGTGTAACAATTTTATTTAATAATTTGATTTTCAACTCGTTTCATAAAATTCTAAATTGTGTTGAAAACAAAAAATCCATATATTAAACGTGTTGGGTTATTGAAGGTGTTAAGTCAAGTTTAAAAAAATAAAAAAATAAATAAAAAAGTTGTACCGTCATACTTTCCAAATGAAACCCCTCCGCTACTGTGCGTGAAATCTCTCCACCGTTGTGGCATGTTACCCACTCTGCCCTAATGGTGTGATTCTAACTCTTCCTTCTCACCCATTTGTCAGTGATTTCTGCCATGATTTTTAGTGTTTCAATTTGCCACAATGGAGATGATGCTGACAACGCCGACGAAGAAGACGATAGCCCTGAAGCTTCCGTCTCGCCCTCCCCCGCTGCATTTCTTGGATGCCATTGTTACAGCCGATACTACTGCTTTCCCCAACCCCCTACGAATTTCAGAGTTTGGCATTGTAAGAACATCTGAAGTGAAATCCCTCAATGCCAAGGTGGATTTGGCCACTCGATTTTTGGCCCTTCTATACATGCCCATCAAAGCAAAATCGCTCTCTGAGATTTCTGTCTCTGCCCTGTTCCTTTGGAGGGAGTTTGTTTCACCCTAAAAATCGCTTTTTGGGATTTTTGGCACCTTTGTACATGCTCGCTAGTCCTATTACCTCGGTTTATGTGCCAAAAAAAAATCTAAATATACAAAAAACAATCTAGAAAAATCCCTAAACCCTAAGGAAAGCCTTAGAGAGCCATCGCTCGCGACCTTGTGAAGCTCAAGGTTCCTCTTCTTAAGCTCCTCCTCTACAAACAAGGCCCTAGTTGTAGTCATAAGTGAGGCCTATTGGATGTCATTTATAGTGGCCTTGAGCCTATCATACTCGGTGCTCTTCGACAAGACCAGGGCACCAACCTTCTCCTTGGCTGCCTAAGCCAACTCCTTCCTCAACTTCTTCACCTCAGCACTAGCATTGTCAACCTTCTTCTTGTAGTCCTTCCCCAAGCGATAGTACTCCTCCGCCTAGGTACGAATTTCACCCGTCATGGCTTGCCCTTATGAAGAAAATGAAAAGAAACACCTGATTACAGAAGAAGGCAAGGAAAAGAAGAAGAGATATGACACACAAAAATTCAAGGAGAAGACTCACCCTTGCTAGATGAGTGCAACCCTTAGCCAATAGTGAGTGGAATTTCTTCCCCGAGAGAGTGGCATTGTCCTTCGGGAGAACCCCCTGGGACACCACAGTGCAGGCTATGCTCGGGTCATTATACACCAACCACCTATAAGTAACCCCATAATTGGGGACATAGTGCTCATCAATAGAGGCATCAACGTCCTTCCCTTTCGCCCTCGATTGTTTATTGGAGCACTCATGACCTTGCCACCTCGGTTTGGGGGTGACACAATCATAACCTTGTCTGTGGAATCGTCAGGGGTAGACATAGCCCTGGTCCTAGCAGCCACAAGTCTAGATGAAGCTAGTAGTGCAAAAATCTCATCCAAAGGTGTGATATCCTTTCTCTTCTTCGTGCTATTAGCCTCCTCCTCGTGTTTACGTTTCTTCATCTCAACAACGAAAAGGGGAACCTGGTCATCAAAAACCTCAGTGCTTTCTTGCTGAGGAGAAAAACCTCTGCCCTCATCTTCCCCTAAAGATCCTTGGTTGACATCTTCCCTATGATCCTCAGCAATAGGATTGGAAACTCCCTCCTCCAATCCTTGCTCTTCCCCAATCTCATCGAGTACGTCCAACATAAGCTCGTTGTCACGCCCCGTTCATATAGAACATGTCTAGTGATCGGGTTCTCTCTGGGTAATCCAAAACCACTAGGATCATCTGACACAAAAACCACAACACAACAAGCCACATATAAATTGAAAATAGAATAATGCAAATTAGCGAAAATCATGTCATATATATGTATATCTATAAATTTCCCCACTTACTTGCAAATTGTTATACATAGTATATTTACATATGGGCCTGCAAACATGATATTTACATAAGAAATAATAATTTAATTATCGATAGCACAAAAAGGAGAATATACCAAAAGAATAAAAAAGAATGGTGTATTGGAAAAGCTATTGTTGCCCCGCTACACAACTGTCGCACGGGCATCCAACTCCGTAGTCAAATCCCTCTGGGACCCACCAATCTCGCACTGGAGATTTGTCGGTGGACCCCGGCAATTGTTCCTCTACTGGGTATCCTACAAAATCATCTAAAAATGTGTGCACATGAGGGGTGAGCTCACTAGCTCAGTAAATGAAAAGAAATACTCAACAAGTAACTGTAATTCAAATGATACTATATGCATGAGATTCATTTTAAGCTTATCCGCCTAAGCAATATTACTAAGTCATAGGGTACGTGCTACTCACAACCACAATGCACGTATGCCCGGTTTCGAGACGCGTTCTCTATCCCGTGATATCCCATATGATTTTTGGAGAAGGCCAGCTATGAGCACTCAGAAAAGTAAATCATGGTTGAAATACATTCGAAAAGTAAATTGTGGCCGAACAACAATAGAAAATAAATGCATTAGAATTGACCCTCTGATGTATCACCAAGGTTTTCAATTGTCCTAATGATCAGCCAGAGGTATACTTCTAACCTCCACGGTAGTCCACGACCAATGCTTCCCCTAGTGACAACCCAATACCTAAACCCCTATTGGGAAGGGTCGTAGCACGAGGGAATGTCAAATCCTAACCACATGTCCCATATGAGATAGTACGACTGCATAGTACTTTCGTATCTTATTTCACAGTGTAATGCATTCGTTTCCAAGCCAACTACGACATCTAATCTAGAAATCCCATACATGGTTGGCAAATCATCATCATAATCCATCAGTCGATAAAGCCATGCTCATAATTCAAAGCAAGTAACAAATACTTAGAAATTTAAAGATATAACATGTTCATTTCTAAATGCATCCAACATTAATCAAGCATATGCATAAGAATGGCATTCGAAATGTCAAGATAATGTATATGAATGAAGATGATGCTACAAACACTCTCAAAAATAAAATCAATGTCCTCTCCCAGCTTAGCTTTTCTTATACAAGAATATGAACGCACGGTATGGGTAAGATCCGACATGAAGACGAATGTCTCGAAACCTAGCAAAGATAAGAAATTTAGAGCATATCCGTTTCGGAAATATAAAACAATGTAAGATATGATCATGATGCGTTTAATAATGTGAAGGGAGGCTGTCAATGAGCTTGAGTTCAACGGAGCTCACTTGAGTCACAGGTGGGTCATACAGGTGGGTAGGAGGACCTACCTGAGCAGACTACCCAGGCAGACGGCATATAGACACACATCGGCCAATTCTATTGGCGGAACTAGTACTCACTGGTCCTACCCACCAGTAGGACCCAGGGGTTAACCCAAGATCAGTGGGTCTGGTACCCGTCTGTAGGACCCAAAGCCCAGGCATAACTGGTGGGTTGTACCGATGGGTCTAGGTACCCATCGGTTTTACTCGCCTATAGGCGTAGTAGCCTAGGTAAGACTGGGGGTCACACTGGTGGGTTTGACTACCCGTCGATGCTACCCACCAGTGTTCAGTGGGTTCTGCTGAACTTCTTCTCTTTTTCATCCCACCTCTTGGAATCCAAAGGGGTTCTTCCAACCTCATTTCTCACACATTTTAGGCGTCATCCACCTGATATAATATGGATCTAAGTTTAATCAAGGTTTCTGGGGACAAAATCACACCTTAGCTCAAAAAACCCCAAAAACTTAAGATCCACTTTCCCAACTCAAAAGGTCACAAGATATGCTTTCAAATCTTGGTTTCCCTTTCTTAAACCTTCACAAAAATCATATAAGGTTTCTATCAACTCTTTGATTTGGCCATACACAAGAGGTTTTCATCATATTCCAAGGGTTTATGGCGTTACTTACCTTAATACATAGATCTCAAGGCGTCAATCACTATTTTTGATGGTGAAAATTCAAGATGCGGCCTCGAAAACCAAGGGGGAATGATTCTTCCCTTTCCTTCTCTTCTCTTCCCTCTTTTCTCCATCTTCGTTACTCCTATCCACCAACTCCCCCTTTAAAAGAGCTGGTTCAAGCTTCCCGCTTTGATCAGTTTCAGGTCCCAGCTACAAACTCAAGGCACATTGACTCAACATGATCATCTTCTCTAGTCTCTACAACGAAAAATTGATCAAGTTCATGCAAAACTGGATGGAATTGCTTCAAGTGTGGCAGATACCACTATTGCTTTTGCTCTTATCGGACAAAAGGAAAAGCATCTCTGATATCTTGAAGCTTAACTCCATAGTCTACAAAGGACTCATCCTCCCTCTACGACAACAAGTCGACAACAACCTCTTCCTGTTACAGTACCAAGTTTCATTCCACAAGATCCCTTTGCCATGTATGTTCCTCTGGCTCCGCCAGTTGTCTCGTCACCAAGAACATTTCCAATTGAAGAACTTAAAGAACTTCAACGACAACAACGTTCTTTGCCAAAAAGAACCAAAGCTACTAGAGGACGTACTCATGATAGACTTCCTCTAGCTTGGGCCTCTACTGCAGCTTTTATAGATCTAAGTGATGATTTTGAAGAAGATGTAGATGCCCTACAAGAAACACCACCTCCTTTCACCCTGTAGCCCATGCCTGGTTCCTACCTAATACGTCCACCTCCTCTATCGATAAACCCACCTCAACCCCCTACTCCTCCTATTGCCGGTGTAGCTTTTACACAAACTACCCAGTCCATCCATACCATCATCACCCCCTCAGAAAATGTTTTATCTGAGTTCCTTACAAACCTAACCATATCTAATCCTCTTCCTTCTATCATGAATGAAGGTCCTACTCCTCCTCCTCCTCATGTTTCAGAAATGGATGATGACCTTGAAATCCATAATCCCCCCGATACCCAACACAGGCCTCCTGCCCCAACTCCTGCCCCAGCTACCTCTTTTACCCCATACCAAACTCAAGACCTAAAACAATTCTTTACCTTAGATGATATTCCTGTCTCCAAATGGGCATCAAGAATTGCAGACTTTCACACCTGGATAAATGCATAATTACTCCAAGAAGGAGGTACCACTGGGATTGTCTTATCTAAATTTATTTCCAAACTTCAAGGAAAACTTAGAGAATGGTATTTAGCCCTTGATGCTTATTGACAACTTCAAACTATCCAGCTCACAGAAAGCCAATTTATTACCACTCTTTATCAAGAGTTCTTGGGTCCAGTCGAAAATGATCTCTCAAAGGCCCGTGATTAATTTCTCCAAATGAAGTGCTCCTCTCTTAACAGATCCGATCTTGATAAATATTTCTCCAGAATGATAGATAGGTTTCACAAAATTGGCAGTCTTGATGATGAAAACCATAAGCTGATCTTCTTGAACTCGCTTTCAGAACCTCTTGGTGCAGATACTCAACAGTTTTTATGAACCCAAAATATTTGTTTAGCTGCTTGCTCTATTGGTTCTCTCTACAGTTATGCTCTTACTGCCCTTGACAAGCTTTGCAACATCAAAAAAGTTTGGAAAGATTTACAAGATAGATCTAATAAGGTCTCTTCCGCCTGTGATACCTCTTGCCTCAAGACCAAGTGCAAAGGTGACAACAACTCCTGTGATTGCTCTACCAAGAAGTCTTCCCATCATAAAAAATTTCCATCCTTCACTCAACAATGGAAGCATAGAAAGAAGAAGCACTTCCACTTCAAATCTCCAAAGTTCACGAAAAAATGGAGGTTCCTCCGAAAAAAGCAGTTTCAAGGAAAAAATAAATCCTCTTCTTGCTATGTCTGTGGAAAAGAATGACATTTTGCCAAAAATTATCCCATCTCACAAAAAAGGACCAAAGTCATTCATATGCTGTCCTCCCTCCACCAAGAAGATCTTCATGATGTAGATCTTGAGTCTTTATACTCTCTTGATGAATCACCCACAGATCTTTCCCTCTTTGCTATTGATTTTACAGAAACAGACTCAGTGTCACACCTCGTTCACACAGAACCAGATAGGTGATCGGGTTAACACCGGTTAACCCAAACCTACCAGGATCATCTGATACAGTATCCAACCACAGCATACACACAACTAAGAAAGTGTTCATCAGTTCAACGGAAGGCTTAAATTTACCTGTAAATATTCCCATTATACTTAAATTGTAATACATAGTTAAGTACATGTGGGCCCGCAGGCATGATATTTACACAAAAGAATACAATTTACATATCAGGTACACAAAAGGGATCATCAAAAACACAAAGGGTACAGCTCAGCTCGGTATCAAAAGTAGAGCTCAGCTCGGCATCAAAGGTAAAGCTCAGCTCGATATGAAAAGGTAGAGCTCAGCTCGGTATCAGAAGAAGAACTCAGCTCAGTATCAACAGTTAAGCTCAGCTCGGCATCAGAGCTGAGGTCCCGCAGCACAACCCTCGCACGAGCAATCCGTGCCGTGCTCTAATTCCTCGGGGACCCACCAATCCTCCTCAAGGAATTCAACTGTGGGGCTCGACCTGTGCTCTTCAGGTTGATGACCTGTAAAATCATCTAAAAGAGGTGCACACGTGGGATGAGCTCACTAGCTCAGTAAGTGAAAAGAAGGACCACACAGCAGTCCACAAATAAATCACAACCATATGCACTATATGTTATGCAATTCATTTTAATCACTTCCACGTAATCAACATTACTAAGTCTTTGGTTTAGTGCTACTACAACCACAGTACGCGTATACTCCGGGTACGAGCTGTGAACTCCATCCCGCGATAGGCCCATAGGGCTATCGGAGAAGGCCCACCGTGAGTACTCGAAAAAGTAAAACATGCCGACCACCGGCTCTCAACATAAAGTAAATGACAGAAATTAAAGGTGCTGACTTCAACAATTTAAAAGCAGTATGATTGGCCCTCTTGAATATACCACCGGGGTTGCTGACTGTCCTAATGACCAGCCGGGCGTATATCTAACCGCCACAGTGACCCGATAACCGCGATCACTGCTTCCCCCCAAATGGTAACCCAACACCTCAACCCCTGTTGGGAAGGGTCATAGCACGGGAAGGTGATAATCCTACACCGCATGCTCCTATATGACATAGTATGATTGCATAGTGCCTCCGCGTCCCATTCCATGGGCCACCAATGCTCTCGTTTCCAAGCCGACTACGACATCTAGTCTATTAATGCATTATGCACAATGATGTCAACATTTATCTCATAAGCACATCATCATTTAACATTTAGAAAATAATCACAACACACATGGCATAAGATAATGTGAGGATGGCTAAGTTACATATAATTTGCATGATGACATGGCTAATCTAGATACAATGGGATGATGCACAACAAGCCTTAAAATAAGGCCAAACGTCCTCTCCCCACTTACCTGTAGTGTACAAGGACTCACGCTTGGTACGGGTGAGATCCGGTGCGAGAAGCGTACGTGTTGGTGAACCTAACATAAGTGAATGGGGTTAGCATTTCACCATTTTGGGATCAAAATTAACACAACCCAATGACAAAATCATGTTTAGAATCCTAAAAGAAGGTCGCATGTCTGTTTTGGGTCTGTTTGGACATAAAAATCATGTTGGGAGCCTCTCGGGTGGGTTGGACAGCCCACCTGTTATGACCCACCAGTTAGACCCACCGGTCATGACCAACGGGCAGGTCGGCCACCGGTTGGGTCCGTCGATTGGGCCCGAGGGTCCTGTTAAAATTGGTGGGCAGGGTGGCCCGCCGGTCGGCCCATCGATTGGGCCCACCGGTTGGCCCCGAGGGTCTGCCCTCTCAGGCGGGTGCCCTCAGGCGGGCCATTTAGCCCACCGGTCTTGGCGAAAAAATGTCGTTTTCTCCTGAAACCTTCCCCAACCTTTGGAGAATCAAATGGGGCTCTTCCCAACCCATTCTCCACACATTCAAGGTCTCATAAGATGGTTCTAACCTATATCTAGGTTAGATTTAAGGGATGGAAAGCCATCTTACCTTCTTTGCTCAAGAACTCCTTCAAACCCCAAAATCACTTCAAATCACCAATGCTTTTGCCAACCTTGTAAACACTTCTTCAAATCATTCAAAATCAACACATAGATCATCTATTAAACCTTAGATTCATCATCTCAAGGGGGATTTACAAGATCTCAAGAAACCATACTCGAATCAAGGGTTTTACTTGGGTATGGTGAAAGTTTAAGGAACCTAGCCTTTGCTCACCTCTAACGTAGATCTCGTATTGGAGATCACTCTTCCGACGTCGGAATGGGAAGATCAAGCCTCGGCGCCGCTGAAATCCATCTCTTCTTCCTCTTCTTTCCCTTCTTTTCTCTCCTCTTTACTCTTCTCACCAAACGTCCGAGTGTCATAAATGAGAAAAAGAAAAAAAGGGAAAACATAAGATAGCTATTTATACCTTTTAAAACATCTTGTACCCTCATGGGTGGGTCACTCAGGTGGGCGGATGCGCCCACCTGTGACCGCCCACCTGAGGGCTAAAACTTGGCCAACAAGTGGATTTTGACAGAGTTCGACTCTCGGCACGTATCTCACTCTTGGCATAAGATGTAATATACGTATGCGCCTTAAGATACGGCTACATACCTGCTTTATCCGTACATGGCCTTATGATATGTGCATATACACGACTTGGGTACTCCCGTCTCCTCTGGCACTGGCTCGGACTTGTCTGGCCAGCCTGTGTTTAAGGTCACCCTTGCCATCATGGTCCATAAGGAACCCACCTTAACTCTCTCCGGTTCGGGTCCTGCATGGTTAAACTGGGTCAACCGTGTAATCAGACCGGGTTTAAGAAGTAGGGTATTACACTCAGACCGAGAGTCTTCCCTCTCCAACTCCGAGGAATTTGATCCCCTCTACCAAGTATATCCATTTGCAACCTCTTCAGAAAATTCCCCCCCCCCTTTCCATGCCATCTCCCTTCCACATGTGTCAGTCCAGATAATCCCTGAATCATATGCCAAACCCATTAAGGTTATAGTCTTTTTAGACACAGGAGCGGCTACTACTATTATGGCCCCAATGGTCCTTCCTAAACATATTTGGAAGACCCAAGACCCTCCTCTCCCATTTCTGGCAGCCAATGGTGAAACCTTTCATATTAATCTTGTGTCTAGACAACCCATAAAAATCCAGCTTCTCCCTACCTTGTCATTTACCCATACAGTCATAGGAACCCATTTCCCAGGAAAAGACCTCGTCATTGGTTTTGATGTACTTAGCCTTCTCCCTCTTCGTTGGACTCCCCATGGTGTTGTTTATAAACAACAACTTCTCCCTTGGTCCCCTGTTTCTAATCTTTTTCTTACAGGTTTATCCCTATTTGAGAAATTTAAAGGAAAAATTCTTTCAACATCTTATGCAGATTCTCATACAGAGTTCCTCACTAAGTGCTCACACCCTCAATGGAAGAACTCCGAATTCTTCATTACTTTGCCCTTCAAGAAAAATGAAGATGTCAATCCAACAGAGGCCAGCCATCCTGGCATAAAACCAGAACATCTCTCTTTGGCAGTTCAAGAAATCCAACAGCTGCAGTCTCAAGGTCTTTTAGAACCAACTCTCAACCCATGGGCATGTCAACCATTTTATGTTAACAAGCGGATGGAACAGATTTGTGGGAAAATGAGAATGGTAATTAATTATCAGCCCTTAAATTTCTTCTTAGCTGACGACAAGTTCCCACTACCAACTCGTCCGGCTTTACTTCTCCAACTAGCTCATGCAACTACGTTTTCAAAGTTTGATCTCAAAGCAGGATTTTAGCAACTTGGAATAGTCCTAGAAGATAGACCAAAAACAACCTTCTGTGTTCCTAGATTATCATCTGCAATGGACAGTTATGCCTTTTGGCTTGAAAACAGCTCTATCAATCTTCTAGAGAGCTATAATGAAAATATTTGCTCCAATTCAAGACCATGCCCTCATATATATTGATGATATTCTTCTCTTCTCCAAAGATGAGACAGAACATCTATATCTTCTTTAGCAATTTCATAATATTGTTCAAGAATATGGTCTTATGCTCTCTCCTAAAAAAATGCAAATTGGTGTCTCTTCTATTGATTCCTCGAAGTGGCCATTTCAAAAGGAAAATATGAACTTCAGCCTCATATTGCTACGTCTCTCCAACAGTTTCCTGATGGCCCTCTGACAAAGAATTAGATTCAAATATTCGTTGGAATTGTGAACTACATGACAAAATTTCTTCCACACCAGGTCAAGCACACCTCCCTCCTTCATCAGCTTTTGAGAAAGAAAGCTCCTCCATGGTCTTCAGCTCATATAGCTGTTGTCCAACCATTGAAGAAGCTTTTAGCAAGTCTCCCTACTCTCCAAATCCCCTTTGATGGTAAAAGATTATTGCAAACAGATGCAAGTGATACTCATTGGGGTGCGGTTCTCCTTGAAGAAAACAATTCAACAAGACTAAGAACTGTTTGTGGTTACAAGAGTGGATCTTTCAAGCCTTCAAAAGCTCACTATCACTCAACCTTGAAAGAAATATTAGCAGTCCAACGAGGAATTGAACAATTCTAATTTCATCTCATTAGTCATAAGTTCATTGTTGAGCTAGACATGTCAAGCTTCCCCCGAATGCTTGAATTCCGAAAAAAAGTTCTCCCTCATACACAACTCCTCCGCTTGGCTTAGTGGTTCTCTTAATGGTCATTTGAAGTAAAACACATCAAAGGAAAAGACAACGTTTTGGCAGACTTCCTCTCCCGGCCTACCTCAACTTTGTTAGTCATGCGTCTGCTTTTCCCCATAACCCTAGGAACCTCTTCTTCCTCCCAACCTCCACCACCTAGCCATCACCTTTGTTGTTCTCTTCCTCCAGACCTCCCACCAGAAATACTGCAAGATCTAACCCTGAGAAAGGTTATTTCCTATAGTAAAATCACAGCATTACAACTACTCGAAGTTGCCCTCCGAAGTGAAGGACTAGACTTACCCGGTAGTGCTTCCACCCAGACTATACATTCCTTACCATTTTCACCTTTACTACCCTCCTAGAACTTCAAGACCTTCCCCTCATTTACAAATGCATCTTTTGGCACCTCTGTTCGGCATACACTATTGCCTTAAGCCTTCCCCTCACCACAATCCACTGGTTTACCTCCAGATGGTTGTTTCCCAATCGTGGATGTCCCCGTCCCAACCTTACAATCCTTCATTTTCTCCATCTTTTTGCTCCCATAACCTATTGGTTTGATCTCTTTTCTTCCTATCTCCCACACGAAGGTCATCCTAATCACACCCACATCACCATCCTATTCCACCGTCCTCCTTTTATCCACTAAACCTTTGAAAATCAGCTAACCTAACCTGCCACTACTTCCATTATATTCTAGATTTCCATGTGTTGCACATCAAGCCATATGACCTCTTCACATTCCGAGTTCAGCACACAGACGAATAGAGATCCTTTCTAAATACTATGTGTACTACTAATGACATCTATCCCAGCCAAGTTTTGGCTTCCCTCCTACTTCATATGGATACAGCCTGGGAACTTCTCCAAACAGGAAAACTCCCTGATCCTCGCATTGCACAGTTATTGGACACATACAATAATCGGTTGATCGATACTGTCAGTGCAAATCCAACCAGTAGTTCTGATAGTTTTGATGCCTCTAATGTATAACTCTATGTATTTGTATATACAAACAGTGTGTCAATGTGTCCAAAAGATAAGTGTCGATGTGTCTCACTTATCTTTTTGATATTTTTGAAAGTTGTAGTCAGTTAAAGTTGTCTATTATGTGTCCAGGACACATGTCAGAGTGGTAGTCATGTATTATGCTTATAAATAGCCTTGCAAGCTCAATGAAGAGGACGAGAGGTATTTGCCTAACACTATGAGCTCCAAGATGGTATCAGAGCCGGGGCGACCGGGGGAGAGTGTGTGCGTGTCTATCTCCTATGTAAGGAGTTTACTCCCACATCGCTTGTGGATCCCATCTACGATCTATACTTAAGTCCCTGGGCACCTTCTCCTGATAAGCTGGTTTTGAGGGAGAAAGAAAAGGGCTAAACCTAGATCTGGTATCAGAGCCAATCTCTTCTTTCTCCGGCTAAACTCCTCCTCTGGCCATCACTCTTCTTTGGATCGAACCTGTTTTAGCTAAAGATACAGTCTAGGCCACGCCCTTTTGCAAGTAATCCCTACTTATGGTTCCTTCTGTCAAAAAAAGACCTTGAGCGTGGTGGGCTTTCAGGGTACGAATGCCATTTTGTGCCTTTTTGGCTCGGGTTGCTTTGAAGTTAGGTACTATAATCAGGGGGGTTCTTGATCAGCCTCGACTAGTTGTGTCTTTACCTAGATCAGTTTCTCCGATGAGATGTGATGGTTCAGATTTGGAGCTCGCCTCTTTTCCTTCTCATAAAATCTGATGACCTCACCTTCTTCTTCTCTTTTTTCTTCCCCGCGACGATCTACTTCATCTCGATCTTCTTCTTCCTCCCTAGATTACCTCTATGAACTATCCTATGTTCCTGATGACCAGGTTATCCCTTCCACTCCTTCTCCTATGCTAAACCCATACACTGTTTTCCCAAAAAACCCTACCCCTTCCATATGGACAACTCTTCTGAAACCTAAGAAGACTCCCCCTTTAAAAGAGTTGGTTCAAGCTTCCCGCTTTGATCAGTTTCAGATCCCAACTACCAAAAAGGAACAGTTGTTCACTCTTGAGATACACCTTGATCTAATCCCTCAGTGGATCCATCAAGGATATACTCATCTCCACTTTTGTGCTATTAAATTTGCTCTCACTTTCCATGGCCGAAAAGGTCTCCCCATGGTTTTTCGAGTAGCCCTTCTTGATAGTCGATTTTTACAGTATCAACATGCTGTAATTGCCACTGTTCAAACAACTCTGAATGTAGGAATGGTGTTCTTATTATATCCTAATTTTAACTTCCCTCTTTTAGATCCCCTTCTCCCTACTGCCCTTAAATTCCAGATTCAGATCACTGGAGTTCCTCAGGTAGCCATTGCTTAGGCTGCTACCTTACATTACCAAATGGCTTATCGACTGCAAAATCATGCTTTTGATCTCCTTACAAGCCATGCTGAAGATGCTTTGTTCATAACCATGGACTCTAACCAAGTCCCCTGCTGTACCTATATTCCTAGACAAATCCCTAGAGACGAACTTCTTCGTCTTCTTCCTTCTTCTTGAGTAATATCTTATGAACAACAGATCTCCAGTTCCCTTCACCAAACCCCTCCAGAACCTATTCAATCCACAGACCCAGAATATATTAGGCATTCTAACGGAGAAGTCGAGATTAAGTTCCCACCTCCAAAACCTCAAACTATTTCTTCTACTTTTCCAACCTCTTTTGGCATGATCCAAGAAAATATTCCCATATGATCTTTTGATTCTCAAGGGGGCCCTATTTATAATTTTCAAGATCCAGTTACAGGCCATAAATATTTTAATTTATGTGACTGTGACTGTTGCCTCCAAGACTCAGATGATGAAGATACTTATTCCAGTAGGTATCGTTCTTCAAGACGTAAGTCTTCCCAACGGACCTTACAAGCCCGTTATGAGTCAGGAGACTAAACGAGGGATCGCCTAGATAGACACGCACACACTCTCCCCCAGTCCGCCTGGCTCTGATACCATCTTGGAACTCACAGTGTTAGGAAAATACCTCTCGTGCCTCTTTATTGAGCTCACAAGGCTATTTATAAGCACAATACATGACTACCACTCTGACACTTGTCCTAGACACGTAACAGATAACTTTAACAGACTACAACTTTCGCAAATATCAAAAAGATAAGTGAGACACACCAACACTTATCTTTTGGACACATCGACACACTGTCTGTATATACAAATACATGATCTGGTATCAAAGCCGGGTGGACCGGGGAAGAGTGTGTGCGTGTCTATCCAGGCGATCCCTCGTTTAGTCCCACATCGCTCGCGGATCCTGTCCACGGTCTATACTTAAGTCCCTGGGCGCCTTCTCCTGATAAACAGGTTTTGAGGGAGAAAGAAAAGTGTTAAACCCAGATCTGTTATCAGAGCCAGTCTCTTCTTTCTCCATCTAAACTCCTCCTTTGGCCGTCACTCTTCTTCGGATGGAACTTGTTTTAGCTAAAGATACAGTCTAGGCCATGCCCTTTTTTCAAGTAATCCCTGCTTATGGTTCCTTCCGTCAGAAAAAGACCCTTGAGTGTGGTGGGCTTTCAGGCTACGAATACCATTTTGTGCCATTTTTGGCTCGGGTTGCTCTGAAGTTAGGTACTATAATCAGGGGGGTTCTTGATCGGCCTCGACTAGCTGTGTCTTTACCTAGATCAGTTTCTCCAATGAGATGTGATGGTTTAGATTTGGAGCTCGCCTATTTTCCTTCTTATAAAATCTGATGACTTCACCTTCTTCTTCTCTTTTTTCTTCCCCGCGAAGATCTACTTCATCTCGATCTTCTTCTTCCTCCCTAGACTACCTCTATGAACTATCCTATGTTCCTGATGACTAGGTTATCCCTTCCACTCCTTCTCCTCTGCTAAACCCTTACACTGTTTTCCCAAAAAACCCTACCCCTTCCATATGGACAACTCTTCTGAAACCTAAGAAGACTCCCCCCTTTAAAAGAGTTGGTTCAAGCTTCCCGCTTTGATCAGTTTCAGGTTCGAGCTACAGAAAAGGAACAGTTGTTCACTTTTGCGATACCCCTTGATCTAATCCCTCAGTGGATCCTGCAAGGATATACTCATCTCCACTTTGGTGCTATTAAATTTTCTCTCTCTTTCCATGGCCGAAAAGGTCTCCCCGTGGTTTCTCAAGTAGCCCTTCTTGACAGTCAATTTTTACAGTATCAACATGCTGTAATTGCCACTGTTCAAACCACTCTGAACACAGGAATGGTGTTCTTAACCTTATATCCTAATTTTAACATCCCTCTTTCAGATCCTCTTCTCCCTACTGCCCTGAAGATCCAGATTCAGATCACTGGAGTTCCTCAGGTAGCCATTGCTCAGGCTGCTACCTTACACTACAAAATGGCCTATCGACTGTAAAATCATGCTTTTGATCTCCTTATAGGCCATGCTGAAGATGCTTTGTTCATAACCATGGACTCTAACCAAGTCCCCTACTATACCTATGTTCCTAGAAAAATCCTTAGAGACGAACTTCTTCGTCTTCTTCCTTCTTCTTGGGTAATAGCTTATGAACAACAGATCTTAAGTTCCCTTCACCAAACTCCTCCGGAACTTGTTCAATCCATAGAACTAGAATATATTAGGCATTCTAACAGAGAAGTCGAGACTAAGTTCGCTCCTCCAAAACCTCAAACTATTTCTTCTACTTTTCCAACCTCTTTTGGCATGATCCAAGAAAAGATTCCCATATGATCTTTTGATTCTCAAGGGGGCCCTATTTATTATTTTCAAGATCCAGTTACAAGCCATAAATATTATGTGACTGTGACTCTTGCCTCCGAGACTCAGATGATGAAGATACTTATTCCAGTATGTATTGTTCTTCAAGACGTAAGTCTTCCTAACAGACCTTACAAGCCCGTTATGAGTCTGAAGACTCCACTGTTGACCCTCTTAGTGATGAATCCAAGTACCCTTTCTTTGTCAAGTATGGTGATGATAAGGTCACTCCTCAATCTTCACCTCCTACTTGCAAACCTCCCCCAAGACCAGATCTTCCTTCACCAATTATTCCTCCATGTTGTATGTATACCCTAGGCTCTTCATATTCTTCTCCTCTAAAAAAATTCCCTGGCCTTAGTGACTCAGGCCCAGATACTCATGGTGTTCGGCATGTCTAGAAAATTAAGCCTCCAATTCGTCTCACTGGACAACCTTCAGAAATTTCCCAAGCAGAAGCAGCTTTGAATTGGCAAGTAGAGAATGCTGTCTTCCAAAATCAATACCTTGAGCGCGTCCTTGCTCAGACTCAACAAACTTAAGGCACATTGACTCAACATGATCATCTTCTCCAGTCTTTACAACGAGAAATTAATCAAGTTCATGCTGGCTGGAATTGCTTCAAGTGTGGCAGATACCACTACTGCTTTTGCTCTTATCGGACAAAAGGAAAAGCATCTTCGATATCTTGAAGCTCAACTCCATAGTCTACAAAGGACTCATCCTACCTCTACAGCAACAAGTCGATAATAGCCTCTTTCTGTTACAGTACCAAGTTTCATTCCATAAGATCCCTTTACCATGTATGTTCCTCCGGCTCCTCCAGTTGTCTCGTCACCAAGAATATTTCCAATTGAAGAACTTAAAGAACTTCAATGACAACAACGTTCTTGCCAAAAAGAACCAAAGCTACTAGAGGACGTACTCGTGGTAGACTTCCTCCAGCTTGGACCTCTACTGTAGCTCTTATGCATCTAAGTGATGATTTTGAAGAAGATACAGATGCCCTACAAGAAACACCGCCTCCTTTCACCCCGTATCCCATGCCTGTTTCCTACCCAGCACCTCCACCTCCTCTACCGATAAACCCACCTCAACCCCCCGCTCCTCCTAGTGCCGGTGTAGCTTCTACACAAACTACCCAGTCCATCCATACCATTATCACCCCCTCAGAAAATGTTTTATCTGAGTTCCTTACAAACTTAACCATATCTAATCCTCTTCCTTGTATCATGAATGAAGGTCCTACTCCTCCTCCTCCTCATGTTTCAGAAATGGATGATGACCCTGAAATCCATAATCTCCCTGATACCCAACACAGGCCTCCTGCCCCAGCTCCTGCCCCAGCTACCCCTTTTACCCCATACCAAAATCAAGACCCAAAACAATTCTTTACCTTTGATGACATTCATATCTCCAAATGGGCATCAAGAATTGCAGACTTTCACTCCTGGATAAATGCCGAATTACTCCAAGAAGGAGCTACCACTGGGATTGTCTTATCTAAAGTTTGGAAAGATTTAAAATATAGATCTAATAAGGTCTCTTCCACTTGTGATACCTCTTACCTTAAGATCAAGTGCAAAGGTTACAACAACTCCTGTGATTGCTCCACCAAGAAGCCTTCCCATCATAAAAAATTTCCATCCTTCACTCAACAATGGAAGCATAGAAAGAAGAAGCACTTCCACTTCAAATCTCCAAAGTTCACAAAAAAATGGAGGTTCCTTCGAAAAAATCAGTTTCGAGGAAAAAATAAATCCTTTTCTTGCTATGTTTGTGGAAAATGAAATTTTTCCAAAAATTGCCCCCTCTCACAGAAAAAGGACCAAAGTCATTCATATGCTGTCCTCTCTCCATTAAGAAGATCTTCATGATGCAGATCTTGAGTCTTTATACTCTCTTGATGAATCACCCACAGATCTTTCCCTCTTTGCTATTGATTTCTCAGAAAGAGACTCAGACCCAGAGTCTTCCCTCTCCGACTCCGAGGAATCTGATCCCCTCTACCAAGTAATTCCATTTGCAACCTCTTCAAAAAATTTTCCCCCACCTTGCCTTGCCATCTCCCTTCCATATGTGTCAGTCCAGATAATCCCTAAATCATATGCCAAACCCATTAAGGTTATAGCCTTTTTAGACACAGGAGCGGCTACTACTATTATGGCCCCAAAGGTCCTTCCTAAACATCTTTGGAAGACCCAAGACCCTCCTCTCCCATTGTTGGGAGCCAATGGTGAAACCTTTCAAATTAATCTTGTGTCTAGACAACCCATAAAAATCCAGCTTCTCCCTACCTTGTCATTTACCTGTACAGTTTTAGGAACCCATTTCCTAGGAAAAGACCTCATCATAGGTTTTGATGTACTCAGCCTTCTCCCTCTTCGTTGGTCTCCCCATGGTCTTGTTTATAAACAACAACTTCTCCCCTTGTCCCCTGTTTCTAACATTTTTCTTCCAGGTTTATCCCCATTTGAGAATATCAAAGGGAAAATTCTTTCAACATCTTGTGCAGATTCTCATATAGAGTTCCTTACTAAGTGCTCACACCCTCTATGGCAGAACTCTGACTTCTTCGTTACTTTGCCCTTCAAGAAAAATGAAGATGTTAATCCAACAAAGGCCAGCCATCCTGGCATGAATCAAGAACATCTCTCATTGGCAGTTCAAGAAATCAAACAGTTGCAGTCTCCAGGTCTTTTAGAACTAACTCTCTCCCCATGGGCATGTCAAGCATTTTATGTTAACAAGTGGATGGAACAGATTCGTGGAAAAATGAGAATGGTAATTAATTATCATCCTTAAATTTCTTCTTGGCTGATGATAAGTTCCCACTACCAACTCGTCAGGCTTTACTTCTCCAACTAGATCATGCAACTATCTTCACCAAGTTCGATCCCAAAGAAAGATTTTGGCAACTTGGAATAGTCCCAGAAGATAGAGCAAAAACATCTTCTGTGTTCCTGGATATCATCTGCAATGGATAGTTATGCCTTTTGGCTTGAAAACAGCTCCATCAATCTTCCAGAGAGCTATGATGAAAATATTTGCTCCAATTCAAGACCATGCCCTCATATATATTGATGATATTATTCTATTCTCCAAATATGAGACAGATTATCTATATCTTCTTCAGCAATTTCATAATATTGTTCAAGAATATGGTTTTATGCTCTCTCCCAAAAAAATGTAAATTGGTGTCTCTTCTATTGATATCCTCGGAGTGACCATTTCAAAAGGAAAATATGAACGTCAGCCACATATTGCTACGTCTCTCTAAGAGTTTCCTGATGGCCCTCTGACAAAGAATCAGATTCAAATATTCGTTGGAATTGTGAACTACATGACAAAATTTCTTCCACAAAAGATCAAGCACACCTCCCTGCTTCATCAGCTTTTGAGAAAAAAAGCTTCTCCATAGTCTTCAGCTTATACTACTGCTATCCAAGCATTGAAGAAGCTTTCAACAAGTCTCTCTACTCTCCAAATCCCCTCTGATAGTAAATGTGTATTGCAAACAGATGCAAGTGATACTCACTGGGGTGCGGTTCTCCGTGAAGAAAACAATTCAACAAGACTGAGAACTTTTTGTGGTTACAAGAGTGGATCTTCTAAGCCTTCAGAAGCTCATTATCCCTCAACCTTCAAAGAAATACTAGCAGTCCGACGAGGAATTGAAAAATTCCAAGTCCATCTCATTGGTCATAAGTTCTTTGTTGAGCTAGGCATGTCAAGCTTCCCCCGAATGCTTGAATTCTGGTAAAAATTTCTCCCTCATACACAACTCCTCCGCTAGGCTCAGTGGTTCTCTCAATGGTCATTTGAAGTAAAACACATCAAAGGAAAAGATAATGTTTTAACAAACTTCCTCTCCCAGCCTACCTCAACCTTTTCAGTCATACCTCTACTTTTCCCCATAACCCTAGGAGCCTCTTCTTCCTCCCAACCTCCACCACCTGGCCATAACCTTTGATGTTCTCTTCCTCCAGACCTCCCACCAAAAATACTGCAAGATCTAACCCTGAGAAAGGTTATTTCCTATAGTAAAATCACAACATTACAACTACTCGAAGTTGCACTCCGACGTGAAGGACTAGTCTTACCCGGTAGTTGCTTCCACCCGGACTATCCATTCCTTACCATTTTCACCTTTACTACCCTCCTAGAACTCCAAGACCTTCCCCTTATTTACAAATGCATCTTTTAGCACCTCTGTTCGGCATACACTATTGCCTTAAGCCTTCCCCTCACCACATTCCACTGGTTTACCTCCCAATGTTTGTTTCCCAATCGTGGATGTCCCCGTCCCAACCTTACAATCCTTCATTTTCTCCAGCTTTTTGCTCCCATAACCTATTGGTTTGATCTCTTTTCTTCCTATCTCCCACACGAAGGTCATCCTAATCACACTCACATCACCATCCTATTCCACCATCTTCCTCTTATCCACCGAACCTTTGAAATTAGCAACCTGCCACTACATCCATTATATTCCAGATTTTCATGTGTTACACATCAAGCCATTTGACCTCTTCACATCTCGAGTTTAGCATAGAGACGAATGGAGATCCTTTCTGAATACTATGTGTACTGCTAATGACATCTATCCCAGCCAAGTTCTGGCTCCCCTCCTACTTCGTATGGATATAGCCAGGGAACTTCACCAAATAGGCAGACTCCCTGATCCTCGCATCGCACAGTTATTGGACGCATACAATGATTGGTTGATCGATACTACTAGTGCATATCCAACCAGTAGGTCTGATAGTTCTGATGCTTTTAATGCATAACTCTATGTATTTGTATATATAAACAGTGTGTCGATGTGTCTAAAAGATAAGTTTCGATGTATCTCACTTATCTTTTTGATATTTGTGAAAGTTGTAGTATGTTAAAGTTGTCTATTACGTGTCCAGGACACGTGTCAGAGTGGTAGTCATTTATTGTGATTATAAATAGCCTTACGAGCTCAATAAAGAGGCACGAGAGGTATTTGCCTAACACTGTGAGTTCAAGATGGTATCAGAGCCGGCAGACCGGGGGAGAGTGTGTGCGTGTCTATCTCCTGCGTAAGGAGTTTAGTCCCACATCGCTCGTGGATCCCATCCGTGGTCTATACTTAAGTCCCTAGATGCCTTCTCCTGATAAGCCAGTTTTGAGGGAGAAAGAAAAGGGTTAAACCCAGATCTGGTATCAGTCGGAGAAATGGGAGAGAGAGAGAGAGAGGAGTAAATGCTATTTATACCTTAAGTTTTAAATATCTACTAAGATCCATTTGGTTTTGTACTCCTATGGTCCAAAACGCATTAAATTGCCATACCAAGTGAAATAGCTGGCATTATTGGGCACATGTGACTTCATTACGACAGGGAACCTGAAACACGCGTGCTCACCCAAGTTGGGCTTGCTGGGGCCCACGTTTCCCCATAGGTGGGTCACACAAGGTGTTCGTACCCACCAGTGACTACCCATCAGTTGGCCAAAATAAGGCCAACCTTGCTGTATTTTGGTGGGAAATGGTTCTTAATGCATATTTTACTCTCGTCACTCATCGTTACCCAAGTCCTTATTATCCAATACGATAACTTACCTTTCTTACTTGTACATGGCTTTATAATAAGTGCAAGGGCATGACTTAAGCGTGCAAATTATATCAGGCACCAGTTCAATCTTGTCTGACCACCCCACATTTGATGTCACCCTTGTTGTCCTACACCATAGGGAACCCGCGTTAACCCTTACCGGTTCAAACCCTCCACAACCAAACTGAACCAACAGGTCAACAAACTAGGTTTAGAAACCATGGCTCTGCATTTAGCCACCTTTTTAAAAATTTTATCCTCAAAATTGAAGTTACTTGGTAGTCCGAATAGATGATGGTATTCAGCCTAAATTTCATCTTCTTTTTCCCAAGATGCCTCTTCAAGCGAGTGGTTAGCCCATCGCACCTTTACAAAAGTAATGGAGTGATTACGAAGGGTCGTTATCTTCCGATCTAGGATTTTAGTAGGCTGTTCTTCATAAGTCATATCGACTTCCAAATATTATGGTTCCACAGTTAGCACGTGCGATAGATCATAAATATACTGCTTCAACATTGAAATGTGGAATATATTGTAAACATTGCTGAGTGAAGGCGGAAGAGCCAACATATACACTACTGAGCCAATCCATTTCAAGATCTTAAACAGGCCAACATATCTTGGACTCAACTTACCCTTCCTGTGGAACCTGTGTAAACCCTTGGTAGGAGAGATTTTAAGAAATACTTTCTCTCCCTCCTAGAATTCAATTTATTTCATGTGGTTGCCTGCATAGCTCTTTTATTGCGATTGGGCCGCCTTATCTTTTCCTGAATGTCATTAGCCTTATCACATGTCATTTGTATCATCTCTGGCCCGAGCATTCGGCGTTCTCCCAGATCATCCCAATATAAGGGAGTCTTGCACCTCCTACCATACAGTGCTTTATATGGAGCTACTCCAATGGTGGCTTGATAGCTATTATTATAAGCGAACTCCATAAGAGGTTTGTTTTCCTTCAAAACAGCCATTCATTTCCATTGCACAAGATCTGAGCATATCTTCTAGTATTTGTATGGTTTGTTTGGATAGCCCGTCGGTCTGTGGGCGGAAGGCAGTGCTTAGGTTCACTTGTGTTCCCATGGCATGCTGGAGGCTCTTCCAGAATTTAGATGTAAACATTTAATCTCTGTTTGACACTATACTCACTTACACTCCATGCAAGCAAACTATATTATCCATGTAGAGTTGTGCCAACTTGTCCATGGAATAGGTAGTCTTGATTGGAATGAAATGGGCAATCTTAGTAAGCCTGTCAACTATCACCCAAATTACATCCATCCCCTTGGGTGTACGAGGTAGCCCAGTAACAAAGTCCATGGTAATCATGTCCCACTTCCACTCTGGTACTGAGAGTGGCTGAAGAGTGCCATATGGTTGATGCCACTCTACCTTGACCTTCTGACATGTGAGACATTGTGCCACGTATGGTGCTACAGTAATCTTCATCCCTGGCTACCAATAACTTAGCTTAAGATCTTTGTACATTTTTAGTGCTTCCAGGGTGAAGTGTGTACCCAAAGCTGTGTGCTTCCTTCACTATCATGTCCTATATCTCCAAGTCATTGGGCACACCCAACCGGCCCCAAAACAATAGTGCTCCATCACTGGCTATTGTGAAATTAGGATCATCCTCCATTTACTCTTGGACCTTGATTCTGATTTTTGGTAACTCAGGATCCAAGGGTTGTTTCATAATCACCTCATGCCTGATAGATGGTTGTACTTCTAGGGCAGACAGAGATAGAGTTATCTGCTCAATACTTTCTGGCCGCTGATTAAGATCCAAGGTCGCTCCCTCATATAAAAGGACTTCATCCATTAATGCTACTTCTTCCTTAAGTTGTAGGCTAGTGGCCAAGCAAGCAAGTAATATGGTCTAAGCCTTCCGACTCAATGTATTTGCACCATATTAGCTTTACCAGGATGGTACTGGATGTCACAGTCATAATCTTTCATAGTTCTAACCATCTCCTCTGTCTCATGTTTAAATCCCTCTGGGTGAAGAAGTACTTAAGACTTTTATGATCACTAAATATCTCGGACTTCTCCCCATACAAATAATGACGTCGGATCTTCAAGGCAAAGATAACTGCCACCAGCACCAAATCATAAGTGGGGTAGTTCTTCTCATAATCCTTCAATTGCCTAGATGTGTATGCCACTACCTTACCATGTTGTATGAGAACGCATCCCAATCTAATTCTAAAAGCATCAGTGTATACCGTTATACCACCTGTGCCTTTTGGAATTGTCAATACTGGGGCTGACACCAATCGATCTTCAACTCTTGGAAATTATTTTTGCACTCCTCAGACCATTCAAACTTCATGCCCTTTTTGGTCAAACTAGTCATTGGAGCAGTGATTCAAGAGAAATTTTAAATGAAGCGTTGGTAGTAGCCCGCTAATCCCAAGAAACTCCTCAAACTAGTCATTGGAGCAGTGATTTAAGAGAAATTTTAAATGAAGCGCTGGTAGTAGCCCACTAATCCCAAGAAAGTCCTAATCTCTGTAGCATTCTTGGGTATTTCCCACTCCACTACTGCTTTTACTTTTTCTGGGTTAACTTCGATCCCATTCTCAAACAATATGTGTCGTAGGAATCCAATCTGCTTGAGCCAAAACTCACACTTTCTGAATTTTGCATGTTGCTTCTCAGCCTTTGGAGTACCATCCTCAAGTGTAGTGGATGCTTCTCTTCAGTCTTCGAGTAGATCAAAATGTCATCAATAAAAATGATGACCCACTTGTCGAGGACATCATGAAATACCCAGTTCATCATATCCATAAAAGCTGTCAGTGCATTGGTTAACCCAAAAGACAGCATTAGGAATTCATGGTGACCATACCAAGTCCTAAAAGCCATCTTGGGTATGTCGTTGTTCTTTATCTTAAGCTGATAATACCCAGATCTGAGATCAATCTTTGAGAACACTTTAGCACCTTGCAATTGATCAAAGAGGTCATCTATGCATGGCAACGGATACCAGTTCTTGGTGGTTTACTTGTCAATTCTAGGTAATCGATGCACATACGTAGACTCCCATCCTTCTTCTTGACAAACAGAACTAGGGCACCCCAAGGAGAAACACTCGGGCTTATAAATCCCTTATCTAATAAATCCTGTAACTGAGTCTGCAACTCCTTTAATTCAGATGGTGCCATTCTATATGGAACTTTAGACACTGGGGCTATCCCAGGAACTAAATTAATAGCAAACTCCAACTCTCTGTCAGCGGTAGTTGGGTTAAATCATCTGGGAAGATGTCGGGAAACTCCCTAACCACTTTCAATTCCCCCAATGGTGTGACTTTTGCTTCCACATCTTGTATTGAAGCTAGGTAGTCCTGACATCCGTCTTCCAGTAATTTCACCACCTGTAAGGCAGAGAGATGAGAACCTCTCTAGGTTGTTTTACCTTATTTGCTTGATATACCAGCTCCTCACCTTCATCACTCACCATTTTAATTTTTTTCTCAATGCACATCACATTCACCCGGTGAGTTGACAACCAATCCATGCCCAATATGACATCAAAATTCTGTATGTTAAATTTTATAAGCTAGGAATCTAGCTCTTCCCACCAATTTCCACTGGACATGGTCCATAGACTTCATTTAATTGTTCTACCTTACCTGTTGATGTACTAACAATCAATTTACCCTCTAGAGCCCTAGGTGACACATCAATCTTTCTATCAAATCTTTTAGATATAAAAGAATGTGATGCTTCAGAATCAAATAACACATAAGTTGGTATACCCAAGATAGATAGGATACCTACTACAACATCAGGGCTTGCTTCAATCTCCCCGTCTGATAATACATATATTCACCCTTAAGGTGGGCCCCCTTGAGTCAATGTGGGTCTATAAATAGGAGGCTGACTTTGTACAACAACTGGATTGTACGAGAAATCCTTTGCAAAATGCCCAACTGTATGACAAACATAGCATCTATTTTGGGAGGCTTGCACTGGTACTGGTGCTCTCTGTATCAAACCCAGTGCAATGGAAGGAAGAGGCGGTCTTGGGGCCGTAGGCACCATGCTAGGTTCAGATGGAAAGAGGTAGTGTGATACCCTACTTTCTAAACCTGGTTTATTTACCCAATTGGTTTGGTTTGGCCGTACAAGATCTGAACCGGATCGAGTTGAGATGGGCACCCTATGGAATATGATAGCGAGGGTGACTCTAAACTCAGGTTGGCTAGACAAGTCTGAACCAGTGCCTAGTGAATTTGCATGCCCTAAGTCGTGCATTTGGATGTACCGCAAGGCCATGTACGAACAATAAAGGTATGTAGCCATATTTTATAACGAGTACATATTTTAAATCATATACAGGACAGAAATATGTGTTAGGGGCCAAGTCTCATCAAAATCCTAATTATTCAGCTAAGTTTCGATCGACTAGTGGATGGTCATAGGTGGGTTGGACACACCAGTGTGACCTACCAGTTTATTAGATATTTTGACTCAAGTATAAATAGCCTTATAACTTTTCTTTCCTCATTTAATGATTTAGAAGGTGGGTGAGAAGAGTAAAGAAGAGAGAGAGAAAATAAAGAGAAGGGAAGAAGGAAAAGGAAGAAAAGAGGAAGAAAATCTCATGACGCGACATCGAGGTTAGATCTTTCCATTTCAGCACTGGAATAGTGATCCTTGTCTTGAGATCTACAATTTGAGGTGAGTAAAGGCTATATTTCTTAAACCCTCAAGAAACCCTATGTGAAACTCTTTAATTCGGGTAGGAATCCTTTAGATCTTGTTAATCCCACTTGAGAAGATGAATCTAAGGTTTAATGGAAGACCTACATGTTAATTTTGAAGGTTTAGATGAAGAAATCAAAAGATTTGAAGAGCATTTGATGATTTCTTGAGCAAAAGAAGAAATTTGGAGTTTCGAAGGTTTTCTCGGGCAGAGAGGTAAAATCTGAGCTTAAAACTTTGAATCGACCCTAGATCTAGGTCGGAGTCACATTATAGGACCTTAGATGTGTGGAAAATGCGGTCGAATTAACCCTTTGTGGTTTCCTCAAGGCGGGATGAATGGAAGTGAACAGAAGAATCCCAGTTCTGATTGGTGGGTGCCTTAGAAATTGGTTGGACCCACCAATCCAGAGCCCGCCTATCCTGGTTGGATTTTTAGTCCCATCAACAAGCAAGGACCAGTGGGCACCTGGCCCACTGCTCTGGACAAAGCCCCTGGGCCAAGCGGTGGGTGAGGACCGGTGGGCACCTAGCCCATCAATCCTCACAAAGCCCCTGGGTCGAGCGGTGGGTGAGGACCAACGGGTGCTTGACCCATTGATTGACCTACCAGTTTGATAGTTTGGGCTCCGATAGGGCCCAAATTTGTCAGGCAACCTCTTATAGTGATTTGAAACATGTTGAGATCATCGTACTTCGTTGGTTATGATCCTAAAGTAGAGAAATACCAAACTCGACCTTTTTACGACAAGTTTTAATAGAAACTCGCGTCACCGCATGTCGGATCTCCCTCGTACCAAGGGTGAACATTATATATATCTAGGTAAGTGGAAAGTGGACGTTGACTTTATTTTCAGAGTGTTTTTGCATCGTTTCATAACTATTATAGACTAGCCATGTCATCACTTTATTATATTGTGTAGACGAGCCATCCACGGATGCCATTTGCATGCATTGTCTTGTGCATTATAAAATTAATTTATGATTTGCTATGCTGTAACTTTAACTATTAAGTGCGTATTGCTTGTCGTGGATTATGAGATGGATGGTTTCAAAATTTTGAATATGTTGCATTGCTAGATTAGATGGCATAGTCGGCTTGAAAATAATGCATTAGTGGCCCATGGAATGAGATGCGGTGGCACTATGCAGTCGTACTATCTCATATAAAAGTATGTGGTTAGGAATGATATTTCCCTGTATTACGACCCTTTCTAGTAGGGGTTTAGGTATTGGGAATATAACTGGGGGGAAGCCAGAGGTTGTGTACCAATGATGGCGGCTAGAAGTATGCCTGGATAATCACTAGGATGGTCAAGAATTTTGATGATATAATCAGTGGGCCAATCGTACTGCTATTACTTTAATGTCATTTGCTTTAATGTAGGGCAAGACCCAATTTACTTTAATGTAGGGCAAGGCCCTTTTTACTTTAATGTCGCTGAGGAACAACAATTTACTTTTTCAACTACCTACCACTGGCCTTCTCTGACAACCCTATGGGCGTATCATGGGATGGAGTTCACGACTAGTACACAGGGCATACGTGAACTGTGGTTGTGAGTAGCATATAACTTATGACCTAAAAATGTTGCTTATGTGATTTTGGATAATAAAAATGGACTTGCATGCATATAGGTTTATTTATATATCGAATGCTTGCTTGGTCCTTCTTTTTACTTACTGGGCTAGTGAGTTCATCTCATGTGCACACCATATTTAGATGATCTTACAGGTTTTCTAGCTAAGGAACTAGAGCTGGATCCCACTGTAGAATTTCTAGCTAAGGATTGGTGGGCCCCTAAAGATCTTGGGCACAGTGCTGAGTGCCTGTGTAAAAGCTGTGTTGTAAGACAACAAATTTGATTCCTGACCCAGGATTCTTTTTTATTCTTTGTTATGTTACCCCTTTTGTGCTCTGGATATTGAAATTATATTTCTTTTGTATATATCAAACCTATGGGCCAACATGTAAAAATACTATATAACACAATTTGGGTATCAAGAGTATCGATGTATATACAAGACTTCAGCTGAAATACAAATTTTACATTCTTTAGTTGTGTGTGTGTTGTGTTGTGGTTACTGCATCAGATGATCCTAGAAGGTTTTGGGTTAACAGAAGATAACTTGGTCACTGGTCTGGTTCTATGAGAACAAGGTGTGACAACGGTGGTATCAGAGTGTGATGCTCTACCCACTCATAGCATGCAAGATAGATACATATAGAATTTTATAATAAGACCCGGGGTTAGGTAAATAAGCTTTAAAGAATTAAAACCGGTAATAAGATGAAAAAATTTAAATTCTTGCATTCCATTAAATGCAAGAGAGCAGAACCTAATCAGAATAACAAAGGGCCAACTGGCCGATTCCATAAACCATTGATTTCTAATTCTAACAAAATTTTGATAGTATAACAATGCTATAATTAGAATACCAAAATATTTCAAAATTTACCACCTGATAGATCATAAATATACAAAGATAACAAGCAAAAAGGAGGGTGACATATATTGTCACCACCAAACCATAAAAGGATAATCAAAACAAACCAAACTATCCAAAAGAATGCAAACATCATTCTAAACACATCACCAAGCCCAAACCATAAGAAAGTATTAGAATATACAAACCACCATAGTATCATAACCACCAAATAGAGATAAAGGAATAGAAGATACAGTTAGAAAAGAGAGAAAGGAAAAGATTATTCCAAGACAAGACTAGAAGGCCAATCATCGTCATCAACAGTGAATGTCTCCCCATCTCTAGGTTGTGAGTTGATGTGGAGGCATCGATCATAATAGTCAAGCCTATCATTGGTTAAGGTAATCTCCTTTTTCACCCGACGAAAATCAGCTGCAATTCCGTTGAAGACCTTATCTAAGTCCTCAGTTAGGGATTGGAAGTTATCCTCCAGCTTCCCAAACCTATACTGCATCGCCAATCCACATGCTGTACTCTCCTCTACCCTCTCTAGGATCTCTGCTTGCCTGTCCTGCAGTGCCCTCTCCCTCGTAGCACTCTCATCTAAACGTCTCAAAATCTGATATTGCCCATCTTTTAGGGCTCTTATGCTATCCATCAGGCTCTGGAAATCAAATGCTCCACCTGAAGATGATGGAGCTCTGAAGTGTGGACCCGTGGCCCTAGTCTAAAGAGGCTCCTCCTTGAGGATCTCCTCATCAAATTGAGGAACATACTCCTCATCATCCATATCTTCCTCATGATGATGAGGAATATAATCCTCATCCTCCTCACTGTCACTCCCACCTCCCATTTCCTCCACTGCGTGGTCTTTTGCACCCTAAGGTTCAACCCAAATGATTTTGTAGGCCCGTCCTTCATAAGTTCTCATTGGGGAACCTATCCACGGGAAACTTTTCTTCCTCACCCATCAAGTCCACCTGGAAGTACTCAAAGACTTTGGTGAGGGACCTGCCATATGGAAATCCTGAGTCATTGGGATGTGTTATATAGTATTCCATGGTCTTCAACATAACATATGGGAGGCATAGACGCGAGACACCCTCCTCCAAGGCCATGAAGATATAGTAGGCTAGGTAGGCCACCATGAAGTTGACTTGGTTTCTGTGACCCACTCTAGGGAGCAGGTTGAACTGAGCCAAGCATACAAATACTCGGACAACTGGAGTATAGGCTATCTCAGACAAGGGACCCACTCTGTAGCCACTGATGGCCTCATGGATATCCTCCTAATTCTCTAGACTCAAATCTGAGCCCACAGCCTTTACCCTCAGGGCAATGTAGAAGTGGGTACTCTCTGCAGATATACCCAGGATCCCCGCCAACAAATCCATAGTCAATATAATGTTTACTCCCTTTACCATGCTAGTAAGGGAGTACTCTCCATTCTCAAATGACACCTCCAAGTTGTACTAAAAATACCGAACTAGATCCTCATAGCAGGGTTAGCTGGGTCAAGCATAGATTGCCAACCCAATGCTATAAACTTATCCAGCATTTGAAAGCCATCAAAATCTCCCACCACTACTGTTTTCTCCATCATGAGTGACATTCTATAGAAGATCAGCCAAGCAATAGCCGCCTCTAGGCTATGGAATAACCTCTCATCAAACTCTTCGAGATCAAGAGGAGCATCCCTCCTAGGTTGGGCTCGTGAAGAAGAAGAACTTGAGGCTGAGTTTTTTCCCCTGGAGGTAGTTGTCTTCCTCCTCTTAGATGAGGACGCTGCCTCCTTGCCTCTTCGTGAATAAATCCTGAAAATTTCAAGGAGATAGGTAAGTGTAAATAAACAAAAGTATGAAATGAAAGTAAAAAAGGAATAGTATAAAAAGGGGGGATGGATGGAGCACTAAGAGAAGTGAAATTGAATGAAAAAACCCTAAGGTGCAATTGCCATTATCAAAGTGTATTGATATGAAGTGGTAAATTTTAGAGGAAGTAAATGAGCATGAGGACCTTCTCAATACCTAAATGTAGTTAAATAGGAAGTAAAGAACAAAATTATAACAAAGAATTTCAATAATTTGGAGAAAAAGGGATGAAAACTCCAAAACAGTAACTTGAGGGAAAATGGGGGTTTTACAATACATGGGTGAAATTGATTCAATCATGGTGTAAAATCGATATATGCCTGCAAAAGAAATTATCTTAAGCTACTTCACTACTAGTTGATAGAAGATGGACATAGTTGTATCTTTCATTCATAAAAACAAGAGAAGAAATTAGGAAAATCCCCCATTTTCAAGGAATTTCAACCCAAAAGAGAGTAATCTCATATCAAAAGAGGTGAAACCTATGCACACATGAATGGAAATGAATTTTCTACTAATGTGTGTGTGCATTGAGAGTGAAGAGTCTAGTTTGAGCCATCAATTTATAAGAAAAGAAGAGAAATGGAGGGAAAACCCCACAACAGAGAAATTAGGGAAAAATTGAGATCCTCTCTCTATAAACCGGTCAAGCAAGGCCAACAAGCAACAGAAATCACAAATGAATCATCATATCGTCAAATAACAAACATTCTACAGGAGAAATGAAGTATATATCGAGATTTTAAGCTTTCTATAGAAAATAACACCGAAAACGCAGTACTTAAAGAGAAAATTGGGAAAGAGAACTTACTTGTGAATGGGAGGACGTTTGATCTTCTAAAACCCAAGAATCATTGAGCAGAATCGTGAGTTGAAGCATCGAGTAGGTCCCTCAAATCACCCTTGCTCTGAGTCTTGGAGAGAAGAAATGAGAAAGTGGAAGAATAAGTCTTTTAAAACCCTTTTAAGTCGCTTCGGTCGTGACCGGTGGGCTCCATCCTGACCTTGCCCGCCGGTTCAGCCCGTCGGTTTGGGTTCCAAGGCCCAGATTACCCTGTGTTTGGGTTTTGTGTATTCCGTTCCTAGTGGGCCCCAATTAGGTGCCAATGGGAGTGTTTTTTTGCGTAGTTAGGCATTGTTATGTGATCGATCTATGTCTTGGTAATTAAATGTGGGTGCGTAAGGCCATGTGGCGTGGCACAATAATGTAACCTATGATATAAATTGCAATTGGTTATGAGCGTACATATATGAATGCTATGGCACTTAATCAATGTTTACATTTTAATATAAATCCAGGTATAGAACACTATGATACGCACCAGATCCAATAACAATGCTTGAGGTACTCCTCATGGTCCCCGTCTTGTTGGTTGACCACCAAATCCCCGTGGACCTCGATCCGTTGGGCAATCCTCACACCCACCACCACAAGTGAACCTTGGACTAGAAGAAGTTCAAGGTAACCCACTTGTGAATGAGATTCTGGGTCCCCCACCTGTCATCACTCTAGGTGATGTTGCGACACTCATTCAATAGTTGCAGGAGGCATTTCAACAGTAGTTGCTTCAACAGTAACAAACATTTATGACTACTATGCAACAATATCTAAACCCTACTCAGTCAGGTCAGCATCCTAGAGTGGTTATTCCATAGGACCCTCCTGCGGGGTCAGGTGCTGGAGCACAACTAGGAGGAACAACACCTAGGGTTACACCAAAAGATCAACTAAGAGGTACCCCACCGGTTCCACCATTCGGAACCCCTCCATCCATGATGCCTCCACCTTACCCATACTATCTGGCCTATCCACCTTATCACCCACTAGCTACCAATATAGCAAGGGTGGTTGAATCCTTAAAGAAATACATGCCACATATCTTCACCAAGGTGAGTAGTGACCCATTGGATCCGGATCGATGGATCCAAGAGCTAGAGAAGATATTTAAGACTATAGATTGCACAGAGTCATAGAAGCTTATCTATGTGGGATTGCAACTTAAAAATTAAGTTGATTCATGGTGGAAAGGTTCTAGGCCTATTTTGATGGTAATTCACCCAGAACCTATATTAGAGCAATTTAAGGAATTGTTCTTGTCAAATTACTATCCTCGAAGCTTCAGAGACCACAAGAAAGCAGAATTTATGGCATTAACACAAGGGAGCATGATTGTTCTAGATTATCAACAATAGTTTGAGAGCTTGTTCTATTTTGCTCCTGGCCATATGAAGACAGCCGAGGCAAAAGCCAAGGAGTTTTTGAAGGGTTTGAAGATATCCATTGGTACAGTTCTAGAGGCATTGGATCTAACTGATTATGCTTAGATTATGTAAAAAGCCAAGGCAATGGAGGATAAATAGAAGGGAGAACCATCCCTTACACTAAAACTTTGGAAGAGGGCAAACCCATTTGCCAATTCGGGTGGCCCGAGCAAGAACTTTCGTGGATCATATAGTTATGGTCCCTCTTACAGGCAGCCCTACAGGCCATCAGGTTACCTTTCCCAACCAATTAGTGGGCCGAGCACTACATCTTTCGCCCTGAATACTAGTATGGTGCCTATAGCCCCGAGACCACCTCGTCTTTTGACTGTACTAGGATCAGTGCAGAGAGCCCCTGTTCCGGTTCAGTTATCCCAAGACCGATGCTATAACTGTCACTCGTATGAGCATTTTACCAAGGATTGCTAGTACAAATCAACTGCCCCACCAAATCAGCCCCCTATCTATAGACTTGCATTGACCCAGGGGAACCAGCCTAAGGGAAGGATGTATGCCTTATCAACTAAAGAGGCTAAGGCTAGCACGAAAGTAGTAGCATGTACACTTTAGTTAAGATGTTTTGTGATAAACTTTAAGTAGTATGTTATACTCATATTTAATGGGATGCTAGGTGTCCTATCTATATCAGGTATACCAACATATGTCTTATTTAACTCCAGAGCTTCGCATTCATTTGTGTCTAAGAGATTTTCTTGGAAGCTTGATGTGTCATCCAAGACTTTAGAATGCAAGTTAATTGTTAGCACGCCTATAGGCACGGTGGAACAGTTAAAGGAAGTATGTCATCCGTGTTCAGTTGAGATTAGTGGAAGGAAGCTGGATGCCCAACTTATCAAATTCAACATACATAATTTTGACATTATTCTGAGCATGGATTAGCTGTTGGCTTATTGAGAAAATGTGTTGTGTGCCGAGAAACAATTTAAAGTGATGAATGAAGAAGGAGAAGAGCTTGTATATCAAGCTGAAAGGGCAAAGCGACCTAAAAGGACTTTTATCTCTACCTTACGGGTGGTAAAACTACTGGAGAGTGGATGTTAGAGCTACCTAGCATCAGTACTAGATGTAGATGCAAAGGTTACTCCACTAGAGGAATTGGAGGTAGTCAAAGAATTCCCTGATGTCTTTTCAGATGATCTAACCCAATTACTGCCTGATAGAGAGCTGGAGTTTGCCATTGACTTAATTCCTAGAACAACCCAGTGTCTAAAGCTCTGTATAGAATGGCACCAGCCTAGTTAAAGGAGCTATAAACACAATTGTAAGATTTATTAGAAAAATGGTTCATATGCCCAAGTGTCTCTCCTTGGGGTGCACTAGTCTTATTTGTTAAGAAGAAGGATGGTAGTTTACATATGTGCAATGACTATCGGGAACTGAATAAGTTAACCATCAAGAACCAGTATTCATTACCACCATCAATGATCTATTTGATCAACTGCAAGGTGCTAGGATGTTTTTGAAGATTGATCTTAGACCGTGTTATTACCAGCTCAAGATAAATGGCAGTGACATACCAAAGACAGCTTTTAAAACCTGGTATAGTCATTATGAATTCCTAGTGCTGTCTTTTGGGTTAACCAATGCACCAGCTACTTTTATAGATTTAATGAACCGAGTATTTCATGATGTCCTTGATAAGTGGGTCATCATTTTCATTGATGACATAATTATTTACTTGAAGTCTGAAGAAGAGCATGTAAGAAATTTGAGAATAGTACTACAAAGACTGAAAGAAACAACAATTATATGCCAAGTTCAGCAAATGTGAGTTTTGGCTTAAGCAAGTTAGATCCCTAGGACACATGGTGTTTTAGAATGGGATCAAAGTGGACCCAGATAAAGTGAAGGTTGTAGTAGAGTGGGAGACATCCAATAATGTAATAGAAATTAGAAGCTTCTTAGGCTTAGCAAGCTATTACCGATGCTTCATTGAGAATTTTCTCTGATTTCTGTGCCGATGACTAAGTTGACTAGGAAGGGTGTGAAGTTTGATTGGTCAGAAGAGTGTGAAAATAGCTTCCAAGAATTAACGAAGCAAATAGTGTCAACTCCTGTGTTGACCATTCCAAATGGTATAAGTGGGGTGATAGTCTATACCGATGCTTCTAAGATTTGGTTGGGCTGTGCTTTCATGCAATATAGTAAGGTGGTAGCATATGTGTCTAGGAAATTTAAGAATTATAAGAAGAACTACCCCACTCATGATTTAAAACTGGCAGCAATCATCTTTGCTTTGAAGATCTAGCACCATTATTTGTAAGGGGAGAAGTGCAAGATATATAGTGATCACAAAAGTTTTAAGTACTTCTTCACCCAAAGAGATTTGAATATGAGGTAGAGAAGATGGCTTGAACTTATGAAGGACTATGATTGTGACATTCAGTATCACATGGGTAAAGTTAATGTGGCAGCAGACACTCTAAGTCAGAGGCTCAAACTGTATCACTTTCGTACTTTGCTGTCAATCCACAACTTAAAAAAGAGATGGTACTGATGGATGAAATCCTTTTATATGAGGGAGCAACCTTGGAGCTCAAACATCAACCAGATGATGTTAAGTAGTTAACCATATCCCTGACATCCCTACAGGTACATCTATCCATTAGGCAAGAGGTGATAATGAAATAATCCTTGGATCCTGAGCTGTAAAGGATTAGAGTAAAAAAATCAAGAGCAGACAATAAGTGACTCTGACTTCACAATAGCCAATGACAAGGCATTATTATTTCGAGGCAAGTTGTGTGTGCCCGATGACATGAAAATACAAGACAAGATAGTGAAGAAAGCACACAGTGTTGAATTCTCACTCCATCCCAGAAGTATGAAGATGTATAAAGATTTTAAACAAAGATATTGTTGGCCAGTAATGAAAACTACTATAGCCTTGTATGTGGCACAATGTCTCGTGTGTTAGAAGGTCAAGGCGGAATGACATCGACTATATGGCACTCTTCAGCCACTCCCCGTACCAGAGTGCAAATGGGACAGGATCACCATAGACTTTGTCATAGGGCTACCCTGTACACCTAACGGGATGGATGCAATCTGGGTGGTAGTTGACAGGCTTACCAAGACTGTTCATTTCATTCCAATAAGGACCAATTATTCCATAGACAAGCTAGCACAACTTTATATGGATAATATAGTCCATTTGCATGGAGTTCCAGTGAGCATTGTGTCAGATAGTGACCCAAGGTTCACATCTAGATTTTGGATAAGCCTCCAGCAAACCTTAGGGACACAAGTGAATCTGAGTACTACTTTCCATCCACAGACCTATGGGCAACCATAACAAACCATACAAATACTGGAGGACATGCTCAGGGCCTGTGCAATGGAAATGAGTGATAGTTGGGAAGAATACATACCTCTTATGCAGTTTGCTTATAACAATAGCTGTCAAGGTATAATTGTAATGGCTCCATATGAGGCATTGTATGGCAGGAAGTGCAGACGCCCCTATATTGGGATGAAGTAGGTAAGCGCCAGATGTGAGGACCAAAAATGATATAGATGACATGTGACAAGGTTGATGTCATCCGAGAGAGGATTAAAGTAGCCCAATCATGTCGAAAGAGCTACACGAACAACCGCAGGAAGGACATTGAATTCTAAGTGGGAGAGAAAGTATTTCTTAAAATCTCTCTTACCAAAGGGTTACAAAGGTTCCACAGAAGGGGCAAGTTAAGTCCGAGATATATTGGCCCATTTAAAAGTTTATCTCTGGTTGGCTCCGTAGCATATGTATTCTCTCTTCCACCTTCCCTCAGCAATATTCACATGTATTTCCTGTGGAACCAGAATATTTAGAAGCTGATATGGCCTACGAAGAATAGCCTAATGAAATTTTAGACTAGAAGGTAAAGACCCTTCGCAATCACTCCATCACTTTTGTGAAGGTTCGATGGGCCAATCATTCACTTGAGGAAGAGTTCTAGGAGAAAAAAGATGACATCCAGGCCAACTATCCTCATCTTTTCAGAAAACCAGGTACTATAATTTTTGGGACAAAATTTTCAAAAATGGGGGGGTAAATGTGATACCCTACTTCTTAAACCCAGTTGATTTACCCGATTGGTTCTGTTTGGTCATGCAGGATCTGAATCTGATTGAGTTGAGATAAGTACCCTATGGAACATGATAGCAAGGGTGAGTCTAAACTCGGTAGTGCCTAGTGGTTTGCATGCCCAAGCCGTGCACTTGTACATATCATAAGGCCATGTACGGAAAATAATGGTGCATAGTTGTATTTTATGATGAGTACGTATTTTAAATCATATATCAGGAGTGAAATACGTGTTGGGGGCCAAATCCCATCGAAATCCCAATTATTTTGGCAAAGTTTTGGGTGACTGGTGGGTGGTAATGGGTGGGTCGGACCCACCACTGTGATCTACCAGTTGGGTCATTAGATATTATGACCCAAATATAAATAGCATTATGACTTTTCTTTTCCACATTTAATGCTTTATACGGTGGGTGAGAAGAGTAAAGAAGGGAGAGAAAAGAAAGAAAGAGAAGGGCAGAAGAAGGAAGGAAAAGGAAGAAAAAGGAAGAAACACTGATGGCGCGATGCCGAGGTTAGATCTTTCCATTTCAGTGTCGAAAAAGTGATCCTTATCTTGAGATCTACGATTTGAGGTGAGTAAAGGTAGTATTTCTTAAACTCCCAAGAAACCCTATGTGAAACCCTTTGATTCGGGTAGGAATCCTTTAGATCATATTAATCCCACTTGAGAAGATGAATCTAATAATGGAAGACCTACATGTTGATTTTGAAGGTTTAGATGAAGAAATTGATAGATTTGAAGAGCATTTGATGATTTCTTGAGCTAAAGAAGAGATTTGGAGTTTCGAAGGTGTTCTCGAGGAAAGAGGTAAAATCTAAGCTTAAAACTTTGAATCGACCCTAGATCTAGGTTGGAGTCACATCATAGGACCTTAGATGTGTGGCAAAATGCAGCTGAATCGACCCCTTGTGGTTTCTCAAGGCAAGATGAAGAATGAAAGTGAACAGTAAAATCCTAATTCTGATTGGTGGGTGCCCTAGAAAGTGGTTGGACCCACCAATCCAGAGCCCGCCTATCCTGGCTGGGTTTTTGGCCCAACCGACAGGCAATGACTAGTGGGCACCTGGCCCGTTGGTCCTGGCCTGTCAATCCTGATAGAGCCCTTGGGTCGAGTGGTGGGCAAGGACCAGTGGGCACCTGGCCCACTGCTCCTGGTCCGTCGGTCCTCACAGAACCCCTAGGTTGAGTGGTGGGCGAGGACTGATGGGTGCCTGGCCCATCGGTTGACCTATAGTCCAACAATTTGGGCTCCGATAGGGCCCAAATTTGTTAAGCAACCTCTTATAGTGATTTTAAACATGATGAGATTATCGTACTTCATTGATTATGATCCTAAAGTAGAGATATAGTAAACTCGACCTTTTTATGATAGGTTTTACTAGAAAATCACGTCACAACATGCCGGATCTCCATGATACCGAAGATGAACATTGTACATATCTAGGTAACTGGGAAGTGGACGTTGACTTTATTTTCGGAGTGTTTTTTCATCATTCCATAATTTTTGTAGAATAGCCATGTCATCACTTTATTATTTTGTGTAGACTAGCTATCCACAGATGCTATTTGCATGCATTGTCTTGTGCATTATGAAATTTGTTTGTAATTTGTTATGCTGTAATTTTAATTATTAAATGTTTGTTGCTTATCATGGATTACGAGATTGATGGTTTCAAATTTTTGAATATGATGCATTGCTAGATCAAATGTCATAGTCGGCTTAGAAACGAATGCATTGGTGGCTCGTGGAATGGGATGAGGTGGCACTATACAGTTGTATTATCTCATATAGAAGTATATTGTTAGGAATGAAATTTTTCTATGCTATGACCCTTCCCAACAGGGGTTTAGGTGCTGGGTATATCACTGGGGGGAAGCCTAAGGTTGTGTATCAATGGTGGTTGTTAGAAGTATGCACGGCTGATCACTAGGACAGTTGGCAACTTTGGTGATATAATCAGAGGGCCAGTCGTACTACTTTTACTTTAATGTCATTTACTTTAATGCAAGGCAAGGCCTAATTTACTTTAATGCAAGGCAAGTGCATTTTATTTTACTATCACTAAGGAACAACAATTTAATTTTTCGGGTATCCACGGCTGGCCTTTTTCAGCAACCCTATGGGCATATCGCGGGATGGAGTTCTTGACTCGTACCTGGGGCATACGTGCACTGTGGTTGTAAGTAGTACATAACCTATGACTTAGAAATGTTGCTTAGGGGATTTAGGATAATAAAAATGGACTTACATGTATATAGGTTCATTTGTATTGCGAATGTTTGCTTGGTCCTTCTTTTCACTTACTGGGCTAGTGAGCTCATCCCACATGCACAGCATTTTTAGATGATCTTACAGGTTTTTCCGTTGAGGAGCTAGAGCCAAGTCCCACTGTAGAATTTTTAGTTGAGGACTTATGGGTCCCTGATGATCTTGGGCATGGTGTTGAGTGCTTGTATGAAATCTGTGTTGCAAGATAGTAACTCTGATACCTGACCCATGATTCTTTTTTTATTCTTTGTTATGTTACCCATTTTGTGCTGTAGATGTTTAAATTGTATTTCTTGTATATATATCATTCCTACAAGTCCACATATAAAAATACTATATAACACAATTTGGGTATCAAGAGTATCGGGGTATTTACAGGTATATATATACAAGACTACCACTGAAATACAAATTTTATATTCTTTAGTTGTGTGTGTGTTGTGTTGTTGTTATTGCATCAGATGATCCTGACAGGTTTTGGGTTAACAGAGGTTAACTCGTCACTGGTCTGGTTCTATGAGAACGGTGTGTGACAGGTGTTACCCGATCTACCGACCGATCGGGGCATATAATCCGATGATCTGTATGGTTGCTAGTATAATGGACCATAGTTATATGGTCCACCAAAACTTTTTCTCGGGTTGCCCAAGTCCGTATAGGGGTTGGACCTCTTCCAGAGTCCTAGTGTGGTGGAAGACTCTCCCTTTTGCTTGTCTTCCATAGTCTTGGCCTTTTGTACAATCTGGCATAGTCAGTCAAATCCATAGCCCCCAATATCGTACCAATAGACACCTTTAACACTTTCAAAAAAAATTTTGCCTTCTCCTCCACTATTTTTATGTGTGGAGGGGAAAAATAAAACAAGTCCTCAAATTGCTATTGATACTTAAGGATGGACTTGTTTCCTTGAGTCGGGGCGGAGAACTCCGCTTCCTTCCTAGCTGGTTCCGGGTTGGTCGCCATCAAGACAGGCTTGGAAGCCTTCCACCGTGAATTGGCTTCATTCTTCAACTATAACCTAGCACAGATGAGTTTTTGGGCTTCTGTGCATTCTACCACCTCAAATATCTTCTCCATTTCTTGGATCCATCGATCTAGCTCTAAAGGATTACTCCCCTTCTTGGTGAAGGTAGGTGGCAAGTGCCTCTTAAAGGATTCCACCACCTTTGTAACAGTGGCTACCAATGGGTAATATAGGGTATAAGCCAAATAGTACTGATACGACGGTGGCATTATGTATAGAGGAGTGCCAAAAGGTGGGAACTATGGAGTCACCACGGGAAGTGTACCCCCTTGCTGGTCTTGTGGTGGTACTATAGGAGGTGTACCCCCCTGTGCATCTACAGATGGTGCTCGAGGAGATGTGTCCCCTGGTTGAACCCCGACACTTGGCACAACAGGAGGATCTTGTGGGAAGGTTACCCCACGGGGGTGTTGACCCATTTGCGTAGGGTTCAACTGTTGTTGCACAACATTTATAAAAGGTCTGCTACTATTGAAGTAACAGCTACTGAAATGCATCTTGCAACTGTTGAATAAGAGCCACAACATCATTTGGAGTTATAATGGGAGGAGGATCCGAAATTTCATGTACAGGTGGGTCCTCAATTATCTCTTCTTGCCTAAGGCCCACCCGAGTTTGAGGGCCCAGAGGATTAGGTGGTCTTCCGACGGGACGGGGACTATATGGGGCTCCTTGTGAGTTACTACTGGATTTAGTGCGTACCTTGATGCTTTGTTCCTGGATTGCATCAAAGTCAAGTATGATTGAGTGCTACATTTATTACATGTAAGCAAAAAATAAAACGCACATCATGCCTCAGATCACATTATCAAACTGCATTTCATCATCATAGCATGCATCCATAGCATTATCCTCTACATAAACACATAATCGTCCCACACAAGCATGCACACAATTTATTGCACAACAACTTACAATTCATGCAAAACTGGGGTCTACTAGGCTTGGGGAAACAATTTATAAAATTTGGGACTTTTTGGCCCAAAACCCACATCGGCGGGTTAGACTGACAAGTGGGCTGGGTTCAGGACCCACTGGTCATGCTCATAGTTCTGTTATGAGGGCAACAAAGCACTCATTTCAAATATTTCTCATTTCCCTCACTCTGTACTCCTCTTAAGTGCCTTTGAAGCATCAAGAGCAAGGATGGAAAGTTTCAACCAAGCACTCTACACACCCACATTCGGATTAAAGTTCTCATCATCAACCTCAAAACTTCAAGTAAGTGATTTTTCTCTTTTGTACCATGGGATTTCGGTTGTTCTTGTCCTATATCCTCTAAAATTTGTTTCTTTTTTTTTTCTTTTGATTCTTTCCAACTAGAATGAATGTAGTATGTGGGTCTGCAGTTTATTCCATGATTTTCTTCCTTAACCATCACATTATTTCCATGAATTGTTTAACCCTATTTCTCCCAATTTTGTTGTTTTAGGGTTTTTCCCATTTTCTCTCTTTCTCCTTGCACAATGTATGATCCAATGAGTCTGTCAAATCACATTTGGTTGCATAATAGTGGTGAGAATGTCACATTGCATATAGGTTTCACTTATCTTTCCTTGGCATGAATTTTCACTATTCCTAGGTTAGGGTTCTTGAGAAAATTGGGGGTTTTCCCTTGTTTTGACCTCAATAATGTTAAGATATGCATACTTGTATGAAATTGAACCCTCCTTTACATATTATTGCCAAATTTTCTCAATGCTAGGAACATTCATGGTTTATGCTCTTCTCCAAGGAATATTCCCCTTCTTCCATCTCTTGGAAATTTGTCAAATGTATTGGGTTGATGTTAACTTGGCGTTTGCATGAATCTATGCCTTAAGTAATTGCTTTCACTTCTTGGAATTTTATTTGTATAATGCATCAAAGAATCATGACTCCATGATGTTCACTTGTCAATACATTGTAATTGTCAATACATTGCTTTGTCAATTTTTCATTCATATATAATCACAACTATGGCATTGCACTATAAGGATTTTCTCCTCGTGTTTGTCATCCAATGTACATTGTCCTTCATGAAGTACCCATTTTGAGTACCATTCACATTAATTTTCCTCCTTATGATCTTATTACCTTGATTCTCTTTTATCCCTTGCTTAACTAATTCCTTTTGAATTCTTTATCAGTTTCTCATGTCTTCCTAATGGATTTTGTAGAATGTCTTCACAAAAGGCAAGGAATCTGCCTTTTCATCTCGGAGTGGAACTGCTCTTAGTAGGAAAAGGAGGGTGTAGCCCCGAGCTCTTCTACTCACAGAGCCCGGGCTAGGAGGAGTGCTCCCATAGACCCGGAAGACTATGATGAGTACCTATTCTAGAGCCTTGAGGCTGCAGTCTCTTGGTCCACTTTCTCCAAAAGACCCGCGCTTATGGAGAAAACAGTTGTGGTGGAGGACTTTGCTCGGGTATAGATGCTCGGGAAATTTACTGCTCGCGGTTGGCAGGCCATGCTTTTTATTGACTATCTCTACTATCCTGAACTTGTCAGGATGTTTTACTGCAACCTGGAGGTGTCTTATGACAATAAAGTGTTTGCACTCACGAGCCATGTGAAGGGACGTGACATCAAGCTTCCCATAGAGCTGCTAGCAAAGATCTTAGGCATCTCCATGGATGGTAACTGGTATTATTGTCCACCCAAGGGTAAGGCTTTGGGCCCCCACATGAGCTAGGGGCTACAAAGCAACATTTACTAGGTCATATGTGGCTACGTAGTACGTCCGGAGTCTGAGACAACATTCATCTCGAAGGTCGGGGTCTTAAGCTACCTAGTTCAATTCAACTTGCTCCCCAGGGCCTGTCACAGGAACTAAGTGAACTTTATGGTTGCGTATATGGCATATTGCATCTACATGGCCTTAGGGAATGCTTCTCGTATCTACCTCCCATTTGTCATCATAAAGACAATGGAGTATCACACCGCACATCCATCCGACGGTAATTATCCGCATGCCCGATCACTCACCAAAATATTTGAGTACTTCCAGGTCAACCTACAGGGTGAGGAGAGAAAGTCCCTATCGGACAAGTTCTCCCAGGGGATTTTACATAAGATGGGTTTGCACTGTTTGATGAGAACCATAAAGGGGATGTAGCTCAAGAGGGGGAGGATGAGGAGGATGTTGATTATGTACCTCAGGTGGAGGAGGAAGAGGAGTTTGAGGAGGAGGTTCCTATAGATGTAGCACCACCATCTCCAGGTGGGGCTTTTGATTTCCAGAGTATGTTGGACAGGTTAGTGGCATTGTAGACCGGTCAAGAGTGGCTCCTAAATAATCAAAAGGAGAGCGTGGCCCATGAGAAGACTCTCTAGGAGACTCAGGCGAGTATGTCGATGGAGCTTGAGGACCTATATGATGATGTGGACTTAGCTTCCAGGAACATAGCGGTGAGCCTAAACTCCTTCAGGAGGAGGTGGAATTGGTGAACCGCCAATTCGATTACTATGACCATTGCCAACATCAATTCAAGGACCCGGGTGGAAGAAGTCATAGATCTAGATGATGATTGATGGGACCGCAAGTTTGAATATTTTGGATGTAATCTTGTTTTGGGGAAACTTTTTATTTTATTCTATTCTTCTTCCTTTCTCTCTTTTCTTTATCTCTCTTCTGCTTATGTTTCACTCTCTTGTCTAGAAACTTTTTGTACTCTCATTTTATGAATGCAACTTGCTGAAATTTTAAGTTTTATGTCATTATAGCTTAAATGTGAAGTCTTTTATATTTACCCAACTTCAAATCCTATTATACACTCGACAGGGTTTGATCTTGCAAGTTGTGTGTGATTAGAGCATTGTGCTCTAATACCACCATTGTCACGTGCTATTCACATAGAACTGGTCCGGTGATCGGGTTTTCTCTACCAGGATCATCTGACACAATAACTACAACACAGCAAGCCGCATATAACTTGAAAATAGAATAATGCAAATCAGCGGAAGTCTTGTCATATATGTATACCCCACCTACTCTTGATACCTAAATTGTTGTACATAATATATTTACATGTGGGCCAATGGGCATGATATTTATACAAGAAATAACAATTTAAATATCGAGAGCACAAAAAGGGGAATATACCAGAAGAATAAAAAAGAATAGTGTATTCGAATAGCTACCGTTGTCCCACTACATAACTCATGCATGGGCATCCAACTCTGTGGTCAGATCCCTTTGGGACCCACTAATCTCCCACCGGAGATTCGTCGGTGACCTTGGCAGTTGTTCCTCTACTAGGTATCTAGTAAAATCATCTAAAAAGGTGTGTACATGAGGGGTGAGCTCACTAGCTCAGTAAATGGAAAGAAAGACTCACACAAGCAATTGCAACTCAAATGATACTATATGCATAAGATTCATTTTAAACCTATCTGCTTAAGCAACATTACTAGGTCATAGGTTACGTTCTCTCTATCTCGTGATACGCCTATAGGGTTTTCGAAGAATGCCATTTGTGAGCACTCAAAAAAATAAATCGTGGCCGAACCACATTAGAAAATAAATGTAATATGATTGGCCCTCTAAATGTATCACCAAGGTTTCCAACTGTCCTAATGATCAGCCAGGAATACTTCTAACCACCACGGTGGTCCATGACCAACGCTTTCCCCTAGTGATAACCTAACATCTAAACCCCTGTTGGGAGGGGTCGTAGTATGAGCGAATGTCAAATTTTGACCACATGCTCCTATATGAGATAGTATGACTGCATAGTACTTCCGTGTCCCATTCCATAGTGTAACAATGCATTCATTTCCAAACTAACTACATCATCTAATTTAGAAATCCCATACATGTTCGCCAAATCATCATCATAATCCATCAATCAAAAAACCATGCTCATGATTCAAAGCAAGTAACAAATACTTAGAAATTTAAAGATACATCATGTTCATTTCTAAATGCATCCAACATTGATCAAGCATATGCATGAGAATGACATTCTTAATGTCAAGATAATATATATGAATGAAGATGATGCCTCAAACACTCCCAAAAATAAAATCAATGTCCTCTCCCCACTTACCCATTCTTGTACGAGAATATGCACGCACAATATGGGTAAGATCTGGTGTGAAGATGAATGTCTCGAAACCTAACATAGATAAGGAATTTAGAGCATGTCCATTTCAGAACTATAAAATGATGTAAGATATGGTCATGACGCGTTTAATAATGCCAAGGGGGGCTGTCAATGAGCTTGAGTTCAATGAAGCTCATTTGAGCCATAGGTGGGTCATACAGGTGGGTAGGAGGATTGTCACACCTAGTTCTCATAGAACCAGACTGGTGACCAAGTTAACTCCTATTAACCCAAAACCTTCCAGGATCATCTGATGCAGTAACCACAACATAACATACACACAACTAAAGAAAGTAAAATTTGTATTTTAGTGGAAGTCTTGTATGTATATACATGTAAATATCCCAATACTCTTGATACCCAAATTCTGTTACATAATACATTTACATATGGGCCCGTGGACGTGATATATATACAAGAAATACAATTTAAATATCTAGAGCACAAAAGCGGTAACATAACAAAAATAATAAAAAAGAATTTGAGGTTGGGTATCATTGTTGTTGTCCTGCAACACAACTCTCGCATAGGCACTCAGCACTGTGCCCAAGATCTTTAGGGACCCACCAATCCTTAGCTGAAAATTTTACAGTGGAACCTAGCTTAAGCTCCTTAATAGAAAAACCTGCAAAATCATCTAAAAATGGTGTGCACGTGGGACGAGCTCACTAGCCCAGTAAGTGAAAAGAAGGACCCAGCAAACAGTCATAATACAAATAAACCAACATGCATGCGAGTCCATTTTTATTATCCTAAATCACCAAAGCAACATTTCTAAATCATAGGTTATGTGCTACTCACAACCACAGTGCACGTATGCCCCAGGTACGAGTCATGAAATCCATCCCGTGATACCCCCAAAAGGTTGTCATAGAAGGTCAGCCGTGGGTACCTAGAAAAGTAAATTGTTGTTCCTCAGCAACATTAAAGTAAATTACTATTTCTCAGTGACATTAAAGTAAATTATTGTTTCTCAGTGATATTAAAGTAAATTAGGTCTTGCCCTGCATTAAAGTAAATGACATTAAAATAATAGCAGTACGATTGGCGCTCCGATTATATCACCAAAATTGTAGACTGTCTGAGTGATCATCTAAGTGTACTTCTAACTGCCACTGTTGGTACACAACCTCGGGCTTCCCCCCAGTGATATACCCAATACCTAAACCGCTGCTGGGACGTCACACCCCACCTTAAAGTAGACCCAATTTACTATTAGGAATACCGACGGTGTGAGTAAGACACGTACCTGTCTTACCACCTACCAAGATCTCTGATAGCAGTACCTTAACGTATTCACAATCTCACAACACAAACCAATACAAGCAGTGGAATCAGAGTATAGTAGCAGAATTTATAAATAAAATGGGGAAAGCATCTAATGGTAATATAATAGCAATAACCAAGTTATTCTGTTACATTCATCCTTGACATATACTATGATCTCAAAAATATACAATTCACAACTATATCCAAAAGTATCAAAAGATAATATACAATCTCACGGTGCAGCATAAGCACAGTGGTCGCAAGCACAGTCCTGGTCATGCTCCTCCGCTTCTGACATCCACTAGTCACTCACACCGTACTCCGACCCAAAAGATACTGGATCATTGCCATCAGCACCACGATACCTGCATCATCATCTAAAAAGTGGTGTATATGTGGGGTGAGCTTTCCAACTCGCTCAGTGAGGGGTGTGGTCAAGCACATTAAGCAAGTCAATAGCAGTAGAAGTTTATGATGTATGATTGCAAAAATTAAACACATAGTCCATGATGCTCATGATGCAGTTCATTTATTTATTATCCACTTAACAATACAAACTAAGTCTAGTAAATACTACTACGACGCATTAGGTTGTATCCCTCATCTAGGAAACGACATCGATTACACAGTGATACAAACCCTAGCCATGATTAGAAGCCTTCCGATCCCTATATGCGTCCATGTGTCACCCAGCAAACCCCTGATAACCCCCTCCTGGCAGTCATGGCACTGGTAACACATCGACCATGCCAGACAGGTTCCTGCCTCTGGCAACAATCACACCGTGGGAGTGGCACTTCAAAAAGGCTCATCAAACATACCACAATGGGTTATCCAACACCTTAACCCCTGTTGGCAAGGGTGCATAGCATAGGGAGTGATACCGAACCACATATATACTACATGCCTTCATAATGATACAATTAGTATGGATTACATAATACCGAAGAGACCTCGGCCACAAAGTGTAATCCATCTCCAAATACAGTCATGGGACACGATACCAGTGAGACTTTGGCCACAAAGTGAAACCCAAGACCGTTTACCTAATCTAGCATACAAATAGCAGTTTAGTATGGACTACACAACACTAGCAAGACCTCGGCCACGAAGCGTATCCATTTCTAAATGTAGTCTCAGGGTACAAGATACCAACGAGACCTTTGCCACAAAGTGTAACCCACGATTACAACTAACTCTAATGCACATAATTAATGTATGAATGCAACATACATACGGCAATCATGGCACTGGTACCACCTCGACCACGCCGGATTCCGTCTCACACATACACACCCATCCAAACACACGGAGATCAAGGTACCGATACCACCTCGACCACACTGGATCCCATCATACATTTCTATACAATTCATATCATAATCGAAAAAAAATGAAAATTTTAATTAAATATATAATTTTAAGCATGTGAGCAATTTAATAAATAGTAAACATTTCAAATATAAACACAATCCATCCCTCACCTGTTTTATGATCGGTTGTGTTTGGGTTCAAGTACGAAAATCGATCGATCAATTCAATTCTGGCTTCAGGGCACATGCATGTCACTGTCATAGACATAAGGGAATCATACATCAATATGCATCAAAAACATCAGGAGGGACCCACACAGGTCACCCCAAAGGGTAAAGACATAGTTCTTAGGTGATAATACTGTCACCGGAAACAAGGCATTTCCATTGGAAATATCAGTCTTGTTTCCGGTGGAGGTGACAGAGAGCACATTAGGCTCATTTGTCCATCGGAAACAACCCATTGAAAACAGCTACAGTGCTTCTTGTGCCATATTTCTTGTGGACACAGGAAGGTTCAACTCGAACTAGGGCTTTTCGGCTCAGGCCCGATTGTCGAGATTTGT
>NC_056559.1:12168806-12263929 GCF_013358625.1 Macadamia integrifolia | reverse complement strand
AATAGAGTAGAGTCCGGCACTTTCTGCCATACTGTGCCTCGAATAAGGACATATCAATGGTGGCCGGATAACTATTGTTGTAGGAGAACTCAATAAAGGAAATGTGCTCATCCCAACTATAACTTATATCCAAGGCACATGCTTGGAGTAGGTCCTCCAATGTCTGAATAGTCCTCTCTGACTGACCATCGGTCTGAGGGTGAAAGGCAGTGTTGAAAGCCAACTATGTGCCCATAGACTTCTGCACACATGTCTAGAACTTGGAAGTGAACCTAGGATCTCGATCAGAGATGATACTAACTGGTACACCATGCAGCCTGATGATGTTATCGATATACAAATTGGCCAACTTGTCCATAGAAAATGTGATCTTGATTGGGATAAAGTGAGAGCTGCCTTAGTCAAGTGGTCCACAACTACCCAAATGGCATCCATACCCTTCTATGTACGGGGTAGGCCTATGACGAAGTCCATGGTAATATTCTCCCATTTCCACTCCAGAATAGGCAGGGGGCTGCAATAACCCATGGGGCCTCTATCTCTCACCTTGACTTGCTGGCATATGAGGCATCTAGACACATGCGTGGCCACATCATTCTTCATTCCTTTCCACCAGTAGGAGCCTTTAAGGTCCTTATACATTTTAGTGCTGCCGGGGTGAATGGAGTATGGAGAGCTATATGCCTCTCTCAAAATTGTGTCTCTCAATTCACCATCACTGGGCACACATAACCTCCCTTTGAACTTGAGGATCCCGCTTTCAGTCACCGAGAAATCTGGGTCCTTTTTGGTTCCTTCCTGGCATTCTGCTATCAGCTTTTACAACTCTACATCAATAACTTGAGCTGCAATGATCCTATCCACCAGACTAGTTTGTACCACCAATGCCGATAGTGACAAGGTGACACCCTCTACTAACAGCTCCAAGTTTAGCTTCCTGGCCTCCTCTAGAAGATACTCATTGGTGGTCAGTGATGCCAAAGTTAGTGCCTGGGATTTTTGACTAAGCGCATCCACTACCACATTGGCCTTTCCTGGGTGACAATGAATAGTGCAATTATAATCCTTCATCAGCTCCAACCAACCCCTCTACCTCCTGTTGAGCTCCTTTTGGGTGAAGAAGCACTTGAGGCTATTATGGTCACTGAAGATCTCACTCTTCTCACCATACAGGTAGTATCTCCAGATTTTTAGTGCAAAAATCATGACTGCCAATTCCAAATCATGAGTGGGGTAGTTCTTCTCATAATCCTTCAACTAACGGGATGCATAGGCAATGACTTTCCATTGTTGCATCAATACACAACCTAATCCCAGTTTGGAGGCATCACTATAAACAACCATACCACATGTATCAATTGGAATAGTCAAAACTGGAGCTGATACAACTTTTGCCTTAGTTCCTTGAAGCTCTTCTCACAAGCATCAAACCACTCAAATTTTACACCCTTCGGTGTGAGTCCGGTCCGTGAGAGAAGTTCTCAATAAACCTCCTGTAGTATCCGACAAATCCTAGAAAACTACGTATATCTGCTACACTCTTGGGAGTCCACCCATTCTAGAACTGCCTTTACCTTTCCTGGGTCAACCTGTATACACTTAGCTGAAACAATGTGGCCTAGGAATGCCACCTGTGACAACCAAAACTCGCACTTGCTGAACTTGGCATGAAGTTGCTTCTCTCTCAGCCGTTGCAGTACCAACCTCAAGTGAACATCATGCTCCTCTGCACTCTTGGAATAGACCAAAATATCATCAATGAATACTATCACAAACTTATCCAAGACATCCTGGAATACCCGATTCATCAAATCCGTAAGCGCAGTCGGTGCATTGGTTAACCCAAATGACATTACCAAGAACTCATAATGTCCATACCTTGGTCTAAAGGCTGTTTTACTGATATCACTATCCTTGATCCTGAGCTGGTGGTAGCCTAATCTAAGGTCGATATTGAAGAACACCTTTGCACCCTGCAACTAATCAAATAAATCATCTATCCTTGGCAAAGGATACTGGTTCTTAATGGTTAGCTTACTAAGCTCCCAGTAATCAATACACAATCTCATACTTCCATCTTTCTTCTTGACAAACAAGACCGGTGCTCCCCCATGGAGACACACTAGGTCTAATAAATCCCTTTTTCATAAGATCTTAAAGTTGCACTTACAATTCTTCAACTCTGTGGGGGTCATACGGTAAGGGGCCTTTGACACTGGTGCCGAATCGGGGAGTAGGTCTATAGTAAATTCCGTCTCTCGGTCCGGGGGAAAACCTGTCAAGTCATCAGGGAATACATCGAGAAATTCCCTCACCACATCTAGTTCGGTCAATGGCCTAATCTCTACCTCAATATCCATCACAGATGCTAAGTAGCCTTGACATCCCTTATCCAGTAGCTTCTTCATCTGGAGTGCGGATATGATAACTTTCTTAGGTTCCTTGGGCTTATCCTCATGGAACACAAACTCATCATCATCATAAGGTCTGAAAATGATAGCCTTCTCTGCACATAGCAGACTGGCTCTGTATACGGACAACCAGTCAATTCCTAAAATCACGTTGAAATCGATCATATCCAACTCGATCAAGTGAGCATTCAACCCATGGTCACCTATGGTCACTGGACAAGGCTCATAAACATAGTTCAAACCCACCACACTTCCTGTAGGGGTGCTCACAGCTAAACATTGAGTCAATCCCTTAGGTGAAATTCTCATCTTCTTCACAAATGCTTGTGACACGAATGAATGCGAGGCTCCTGAGCCAAATAACACATGTTCAGGCAATAATGATATCAATAATGTACCTGTCACTACACCGGGTGTAGCCTCAGCATCTTCTACAGTCATAGCAAACACTTACCCTGTGGTCTCTGGCCTTGTAGGGGCTGTGCTGGCCTAGGTGGCATAGTGTAGGGTGCATCACTTGGCCTTCGATGGGGGCAGGTCCTCTCCATGTGGCCCGACTAATCACAATAAAAAAATCTCGGGCCCGATCCCGAAGATGATGATATTGCACTAGATCGGGAGGATTGGGGAGTCTGACTAGCATCAGGCCTTCTAAACTGCACTAGAGTTGGGTTGGCGTAGGTCAATCGAAAGGTTTTCTTCCTCCTCTAGAATTAGTAGATCCCATTGGCCTCTTTCTCGTTCCTTACTAAGCCGTGTAGTTATCCCTATGTTGGTCTTCAATGGACTTGGCTACTTGGACCACCTCAGCATTGGTTTACAGTTTCAACCCCATAATGGTTGACCTAATACCTGGCCTCAACCCTTTCTCAAACTTCTTTGCCTTGGCTCTATCACCTCTCAGATGCTCAGGAGAAAAATGGAATAGCTCCTTAAAGCTCTGTTGATACTCAAGCACAAACCGGGATCCTTAAATCAACTGAGAGAACTCACTCTCTCTCCTATCCCGGAAGCTTTCCAAAAAATAATTCTCAAAAAAGGCCCCTTTGAAGTCTCCCCAAGTAGGGTTCGGGTTACTAGCCCTCAAAATAGACTCAGTGGCACTCCACCAATCATCTGCTTTATTCTGTAACTGATAGCCTGCACACAAAATTTTCTGCTCATCGGTGCTGCCCATCAGTCTAAAAACCTTCTCCATCCCACCAATCCATCTTGTTGGATACAATGGCTCTTGCCCCACCTTGGAGAAATATGGGGGCCTAAGCAGTTGGAATTTCTCCATCATTTTGGTCAAGTCTGTCCAACCCTCTATATGGACTTGAGTTTGTTCCGGCATCGGATCTTGCACATGCCCATGCACCTGTGCCCCACCAGATGTTTGAAGGGTACCCGATCCACAGATATTGGAATGGGTGCTAGTAGAGTAGGAGGTGCGAGCGGTGCATTGCGGGCTTCTATTGCCGCTTGGATCCTATGATCGATTCGGGCCATAAACTGATTCTGTCTTTCTTCCACTTCCCGCATCATGTTATTCATGATGGATGCCACATCCTGAGCCATAAGTATGGGTGGGGCAGGAGGTGTATTGCGGGGTCTACCCTGATTCCGTGTAGGGGAAGTGGGAGGCAACGGGCGTGATTAGGATCGAGATCGGGTGTTCTGATGTGACATGATTCTTATGAAGGAATTCGATTAGTACACATGCATAAACAAGGTTGCATGTAATTGGAACACACCCATACACAGTGGGTCCCACAAGTATACCACAATCAACATTAGGGTTAGGGCATGTATATGTGGGGTCCACACATATTAAGATCCGATCGCGCACACATCCCAAAAAGGCACATCATCAAGGACCTAAATAAAACTTAGGTTTGAAAATTTAACATGACTTATTTTCTCATTGAATTCACTGGAAATAGGGATTCGAGCCACCAAAAATATGGTTTACTCCACTGGAAATATTAGTGGTATTTCCAGTGGGTAAAACAGAGGCCAAAAACCAAATTTTTGCTTCACCAGAAACTGACACCGGAAGCATGCCAGTGTTTCCGGTGGCACTAAATCAGCCATAAATAGGCTCGGACCTTGGGTTATTCACACAAAACCCTATTTTATCTTGTGAGAAGGGTGTGGAAACAGCCAAGGAGTCCTTTTCTACCTATTCCCTACCTTCCTTGCTATATTTCGTGATCGATTGGAGCCGCATTCGCATCCAAGGTATGTTCTCTCTCTGTAACCTAGTTTTTGTGATTTTCTTCTTTGTGAGTTTTGCATTCTGCCATTTAACTAGGTTTTCCATTCCAAATCCTTAGGAATCATCTTGCAACAATGTCTGGACGCCGTGTACGTACCCAACATGCTCTTATACAAGAGGAGCAAGATGTCGCTGAGCAGTTCAACCCAATCCTTTTATGCTCTGTGCTTGAGTGAGACTATTGGGAGTTCTTTGAGCCCCGCAACGTCGACCCAGGAGTCTATGTGATGACCAATGACTTCCATTCATTCCGTCTTCGTCAACGGTTTAAGGAGATCGGGTGGTAGTGCATCCTGAAACCCAATCGATACTACTACTCGACACTGGTCAGGCTATTCTACTCCAATATGGAATGTATGAACCAGAGTATCGAGGAGATATGGATCACCTCCTATGTGAAGGGGGTGGATATATCCTTTGACATGGGGCAGCTAGCAAATATTTTGATGATCAGCAATACAGGTGATCTAGTGTACTACCCACCCGGACTCCGGCATATGAATTTCAGAGTCCCGATACCTTCCAGGAGATTAATGACATGCTGACTAAGGAGGCCCAGGGATGGAACCGTCCGTCAACTACTTTGCCACTCCCAAGGTTGTCTATCGTGTGATTCAGCTGAATGTCCTCCCCACCTGTGGACATTATAATGAGGTGTATGCCCTGCAAGCCTACGTGACATACTGTGTGTACATGGGGGTGCAGATATGTCTACCCTACCTCCTAATGTGGACAATGGTAACTCAATCTGAAGGGCAGGATCACCAAGTAGGGAACCTATGCTATAGAAGGATATTGACTGACATGTTTTGCCGCTTTGGGGTGGACTTAGAGGGTGAGGCACGCTCAGGTGAAGAGGCCATAGACTTTAACCAAGACTCTCTGAGAAAGATGACTATAGATCTGAGGGAGGTGACACCTATTCTAGGAGAAGATCAGCAACCCATAGAGGTAGAGGGTGGCAATGTCGGTGAGGCAGGAGGAGAAGCTACTGAGGTTGGTGGGGTTCCACCACTTGATCCCTAGGCTATGAGTTCAATGGCAGCTTCTACATCCCAGAGTACTAGGGGTGCGAGGCCTTACGGTCTCAATGATGTTATGGCCCGTCTGGATACCACTATGTCATTGATGAGGAGTATGGACAACCGCCTCGAGAGCATGGACAGGACCTATTTTCTTATGGACAATAGAGTGGCCTTCCTAGAGGCACAAATGTAGGCGATGGTCTTCCACCTTGGCATTCTAATGCCTCCTCCAGGAATGCATGGTCTGAACCAGGCTCAGGGCCTAGAATAGAACCAGCAGTAACAACAGCAAGAGTAGTGGCATGCCAACCACTGTAGCTTTTAGGATTTTCATTTTCATGTTTTTATTTAAGTTTGATGATTTAAATTTATTTGAAAATTTTCATTATATCCTATGCTTCAGTTGTTTGATTTCCTAGTCTTAGGCTAGTTAGGATTTTTAGCTTTCCATACTTTAGTTTTATAAAAAGTGTAAGCTGTGTATTCAAGTTCTTCATTATAATGAAACGGCTTTAACACCTATACTTGTCTCCTAATTGTGTAAATTCTATTATTTTTGTCTTGAGATTTTTATTAAATCCTAAATTCCCCAAAATCATGGTTTGGCTGAGATTGTGAGTTAAGCAAAGCATAGTGCTCTGATATCACAACTATCACACCCCACCTTAAAGTAGACCCAATTTACCATTAGGAATACCGACGGTGTGAGTAAGACATGTACCTGTCTTACCACCTACCAGGATCTCTGATAGAAGAACCTTAACATAGTCACAATCTCACAACACCAACCAATATAAGTAGCAAAATCAGAGTATAGTAGCGGAATTTATAAATTAAATGGGGAAAACATTTAATGGTAATATAATAACAATAACCAAGTTATTCTATTACCTTCATCCATGATATATACTATAATCTCAAAAATATATAATTCACAACTATATCCAAAAGTATCAAAAGATGATATACAATATCAAGGTGCGACGTAAGCACAGTGGTCACAAGCACAGTCTTGGTCATGCTCCTCCGCTTCTAGCATCCACAAGTTGCTCACATCGTACTCCGACCCAGAAGATACTGGATCACCCGCCATCAGCACCACGATACCTACATCATCATCTAAAAAGGGGTGTATACGTGGGGTGAACTTTCCAACTCGCTCAGTGAGGGGTGGGGTCAAGCACATCCAAGAAAGTCAATAACAGTAGAAGTTTATGATGCATGATTGCAGAAATTAAACACTTAGTCCATGATGCTCATGATGCAGTTCATTTATTTATTATCCACCTAACAATACAAACTAAGTCTGATAATTGCTACTAAGGCGTATTAGGCTGTATCCCTCGTCTCAGAAATGACATCGACTACGCAACGATACAAACCTTAGCCATGATTAGAAGCCTACTAGTCCCCATATGCATCCATAGATCACCTAGCAAACCCCTGATAACTCCCTCCTGGTAGTCACGGCACCAGTAACACATCGGCCACGCCGGATAGGTTCCCACCTCCGGCAATAATCATATCGTACTGCGGGAGTGGCACTTCGGAAAGGCTCATCAAACATACCACAAATAGGTTATCTAACACCTCAACCCCTGTTGGCAAGGGTGCATAGCATAGGAAGTGATACCTAACCACATATATACTACATGCCTTCATAATGATACAGTTAGTATAGATTACACGATACCAGAGAGACCTCGGCCACAAAGTGTAATCCATCTCCAAATACAGTCTCGGGTACACGATATCAGTGAGACCTTGGCCACAAAATGAAACCAGAGACCATTTACCTAATCTAGCATACAATTAGCAGTTGAGTATGGACTACGCAACACCGGAAAGACCTCGGCCACGAAGTGTATCCATTTCTAAATAGGCTCGGGGTACACGATACCAGTGAGACCTTGGCCACAAAGCGTCACCCGTGACTATAACTAACTCTAATGCACATAATCAATGCATGAATACAACATACATATGATAATCACGGCACCGATACCACCTCTGCCACGTTGGATTCTGTCTCACACACACACACACCCATCCAAACACACGAAGATCATAGTACCGGTACCACCTCGGCCACACCAGATCCCGTCATACATTTCCATACAATTCATATCATTATCGGAAAAAAAAATGACAATTTCTATTAAACATATAATTTTAAGCATGTGAGCAATTTAATAAATAGTAAACATTTCAAATATAAACACAGTCCATCCCTCACCTGTTTTACAATCGGTTTTCTTTGGGTTCAAGTATGGCCACCGATCGATCAATTCAATTTCAGCTTTGGGGCATGTATGCATCACTGTCCTAGACACAAGGGAATTGTTCATCAGTACGCATCGAAAACATCGAGAGGGACCCATATAGGTCACCTCCAAAGGGTACAGACACAGTTCTTAGGTGACAATACTCTCACCGGAAACACCCACTGGAAATATCAGTCTTGTTTTCGGTGGAGGTGACAGAGAGCACATTAGGCTCATTTGTCCACCGAAAACAGCTTTAGTGCTTCCTGTGCCATATTTTCAGTGGACACAGGAAGGTCCAACTCAAATTGGGGCTTTTCGACTCAGACCCGATTGCTGGGATTTGTTCCATGAAGTTTGTAGGGAATGTTTCTAGCATCATTCTAAGCCAAGAAAATTCCATTTCCACTGAGCCGTTTGGGAAATAGGTTGATCGAACGATCAAAACCCTAGTTGATCTTTTGGCATTACATGTTGTCGGAGCTCACAGGGCTTGGTTCGAGCTCGACAACAACACTAGGAGGGTAAAACACTCATCCTACAAACCTAATATGGTGTGTACACCAAGATTCCATCCATACCTAGCTTTTCCTAGGTCAAAATGAAGAGAGATAGAGGCATGGGAGGTTGTACTTACCTCCGGCATGATTCCGGCAACAAGGCGGCAGCCGGCACCAAGGTAGGCCTTCAATCCCCTTCTCCTTCCTCTTCTTCTTTCTTCCTCTCTTCTTTCTATCCTCTCCTACGTTGGGCACAATGGAAATGAGGAATGAATCCTCATTTCCCAACTTATAAATTAAGTTGGGCCTTAGGGTCCGTTTGGTTTGGGCCTCTTTTGAACCAATCGGTTTAAAATGAATTTCAGGGCATGGGGACCCGCACATTTAAGTCCATAAGGTGTTCACATCAAGAGGAGGGTATGGAGGATGATTTGGGATCATCCGAAACCATTTACGATGCGAGTGGCGAGACCCATAGGCATCAAAACGTCGATAGTAGCCAGTGTACCCACCAAAAACAAGCACTGGATTCATGCCCAGGCTGCTTCCGGTGGCTTGTTTCTGGTGGTCAAGATAGCCTACTGTCTTGACCGCTTGCTGTCCTATGGTTAATCTCACACGGGTGGTTACCCTCGGACATGCCCAAGGCTTTTCGAAAATTATGATGCATTCTGAATATCAAGTGTGGGGAGTTGGGTCACTTACCGTCTGGGATCGGAAGGTATGAATCCCCTCTAGTTAGATAGGTATGAAATGCATAAACATGTGGGGTCATCTTTACCCCTTCGACAATGCGCAGTCGCGAGCCAAAACCTAGTCGTACTTCTGATCTCCGATCCGAGGCCCATCACAACAGTTCAAATTTGACTGGATTATGGCATGGGAGTAACATGGGAAGGGTCGTAGTATAGGAAGATGTCATTCCTAACCATATACTTCTATATGAGATAGTACGACTACATAGTGCCACCGCGTCCCATTCCACAGGCTACTAATGCATTTGTTTCCAAGCTGACTATGACATCTAATCGAGCAATGCATCTCATTCAAAATTTTGAAACCATCCATCTCATAATCCATGACAAGCAATAAGCACTTAATAATTAAAGTTACAGCATTGCAAATCATAAATGAGTTTCATAATGCACAAGATAATGTATGCGAATGGCATCCGTTGATGGCTAGTCTACACATTATAATAAAGTGATGACATGGCTAGTCTATAACAATTATGGAATGATGTAAAGACACTGTAAAAATAAAATCAGCATCCACTTCCCACTTGCCTAGTTATGTACAATGTTCATCCTCAATACGAGGGAGATCCGGCATGTAGTAGAAATAACCTAGAGGGGGGTGAATAGGTTGTCCTTGTGAAATTTAAACCTTTTCGGAATTTAGGGTTCCCCAAATGTGATTGCTAAATAAAATTATGGAATATTAAAGTACATAATCACACAACACCAAGGTTTATAGTGGTTCGACTCAACTCGAGCCTAGTCCACTCCCTATAAGTTCCACTTGTAAGGTATTCCACTAGTTCTCCCTTTCAGTACAGTAGGTAGGGTAGAAAAACTTTACACAATCTTGTTTAGGACAAGAGTATCCTTACAATCTCTTTCCAGGTAGAGAGACACCTCTTACAATCTCGTTTCACGGTGGAGAGTCACCAAACTCTTTTCATGATAAGATGATCCTTACACAGTCCTAATTATAGTCTAGGAAAATGTAAAATAATAGAAATGATAAAGTGGAATAGTTGGTTCGAGTTTACGTTATGCGGTGTGTGCAAATATGAATATGCTAGTATGAAATGATTTCACCTCTATGAAGTCTTCAATGCATGAACTTGATGAGAGAGACTTGACTGAAGTCTTTTGATTCTTGAAGAATGTGTTTGACTTCAATGAAAAATACCCCAATGAAGATCGTAGTTGAAACTCACTTTTTACTTTAAAATGATTGCTTTGAGCTTTCTTAATTGTTAATTATTAAAGTCATTAATGGGGTATTTATATAGGTAGAGGCTAGGCTTAATTAGGGTAATCATATCACCTAATTTAGAAGGGAAAAATCTTCTAACGGATAAAAAATTTTCCAACCGATAGTTGTCCCTTCCTGGCCTAGCTGTGAGAAACTAGCTATTAGGCTCAAAATATAGCCATTGGAGCCTTTGGGTAGGCAACCGGCAGTTGCCGCTTCCCAATCGAAAGTTGCCGGTTACTCTCTGTGAGCTGTTTAAACCACAACAAATGATTTGGATCTAATTTGGCTAGCAAGTTCAATTTTTGATTCCCATCCTGCAAATGCCGATTCCCATCTAGCAGTTTTTGGTTCACTACTGTACACTAAGTCTGATGGAAAAACAACAGGTTTAGGGTGCCTTGGGATGACTTATTATGGATTAACATGATATATATGCATGAGTGTGGTGCATGTGAAGTGTGTGAATTACATCCTAATCTAGGAATGTACAAATATTCTTGATCTTGAGTTCTCCTACTTCTTCACGTCTTCAATGTCTTCAAGTTGACTTCTTCCACTTCTTCACATCTTCAATATCTTCAAGGTCTTTTAGACTTCTTCAGTAATTCATTGCCATCTTTCATCTTGAGTTCTTCAAGCTTGGCTTGTCAGTCCCGCTTGTATCTTGGGCTTCTTGAAGTAGCTTCTTATACAATGATCCTTTACATGACACTTAGAGGGATAGTCATTAGAGCTACCACTTGTCTGTTGTCATCAAAACCTTTATGGAGAGATATTCCCAACAATCTCCCCCTTTTTGGTGATAACAAACAACTAGATTAAAGAATTAATAAAATGTAGTCATGAAAGGTAAAATGCATATTTTAAGCAATTGTAATCAATCAACTTCCACTTCTTCTCCCCCTTTTGTCAACAAAAAAAATGGGAAATAAATAATAAACAATGCTCCCCCTGAGCATGTGCATATATATAAAAGTTCATAAGAGAGATAGTTCAAGCATGTGGCAACACATAAGCATAATGCACCAATATATATATAGAAATTCAAAGCCTTGCATTACAAAACATTTGCATTACAAAGAATGTAGTACACAAGATGCCTTACATAGGGTATTTACACACAAGCAAAGAAAGAAACAGAGACATAAGTTCTAGATGCAAGGGAAGGGGAAAGAGACTGAAAAAAAAAAAAAAAAAACTTTCTACTCCTCAAGAGAATCAATGATCTCTTGAGTCTTCTTATCAATGTGAGCTATGTGGCATTTTTCCATTTCATCGAGCTTCTTGCCAAGCCACACCATAGTCACCGGTTGTGCTGAGGAACTACCTTCGCCTTCGGAGGTGGAGAGGGGATTCTGGATTCCCATGTGGCGGATGGAGTTGATGTTGAAAGGAAATTATCCTCGATCATTGGTTCGCCACTAAGATCAACACCAAAATGGGTGAAGATTTGGCCCAAAATTCATCCATAAGGAAGATTGTTGATTCTTCCTTTGGCATCGGCATGAAGCATGTGATGGATGATGAGGTAAGGAATATTGATTTGAATTCCATCACAAATGCAATATGTGATGTAGGCTTGGAAGGGGCTAATGGCATCACGGTGTCCACTTTTGGGAAGGATGCTGAGTGAGACGATGTAGTAGATGATTTTAGCTAATTTAGTTAACTCACTGTTTTTCGTAGCCTTCATTCCAACATAATTCTTCATAATCTTCATGTATATCTTGTCTTGATCCATGAAATCCTTGTGATCTTTCTTGGTGATAAGGTATTTGAGACGTCCAGTGGGGAGAACATTGAGTATTTCTCCTAACTCTTCAATCCCGAACTCAATATCCACACCCTTGACCATACTCTTGATTCGAATATTCACCTCATAGCCTTCAACCCTTAGGTTGCAATAGAAGAGGTGAACGACTCTAGGGTAGCATCGGAATCCACATTGGAGGATGCCAACCCAATTGAGAATACCCAAGTAGTCATCCAGACCAAAAGTGTAAAGGTATTAGGTGTCAATGTCCTTACCGCTCTCAATCTTGCAGTTCTCGAACAAGTTCCATGATTCCATCGCTTCCATGGAGATGAAATCCTTCTCAGTTGCAGGTCTCTTCTTACCAGCATGAACCTTCTTTGGAGCCATGGACATTGAAGAAGAGAGATGGAATAGATGTAGGGTTTTGGAGAAATGGAGTGAGATTTGTTTAAGATTTAGGGTTTTAGACTAGAAAGTTGGGGCTTCTCTGGTTTTGGTTTGAGAAAATGAAAGTGGTAAATGAATGAAATAGTGAAATCCCTTGAAAAGGGTTAAAAAACGCCCTGTCCGATGGGTTTATTTTGCAAACATGAGATGAACCGGTAGTTTCCTGTTTAGAAGCAACAAGTGTCGGTTGGACAGAAAAAGTGATTTTTCAGCATTTTTTAAGAATTTTTTCGGATTTCCAACTGTGAGGGGTTTGTTTAACTAGGAGAAGCAGTGAATTTATCCAAAAGGATTGCATATGCCTAACTCCTTCATTAGAGTGCAAAACCAGTCTTCACTAAGGGGTTTAGTGAAAATGTTGGCTAATTGTTTTTTAGTTTCGATATACTCAAGAGTGACATCTCCGTTTTGTATTGTATCTCTTAGGAAATGGTGACGAATATCGATGTGTTTGGCCCTTGAGTGTAAGATGGGGTTCTTACTCAAGTTAATGGCACTAGTGTTGTCACACATGATTAGGCAAGCATCAAACTTGACTCCTAGGTCTTGGAGTGTTTGCTTCATCCAAAGGATCTGAGCACAGCATGTTCCAGCTGCTACATACTCAGCCTCGGTGGTGGAAACAGCAACAGAATTTTGTTTCTTGCTGAACCAAGAAATGAGGCAAGTGCCAAGGAAATGACAGGTACCACTGGTACTTTTCCTGTTAATGTGGCATCCTGCAAAGTCAGCATCTGAAAAGCTGACAAGATCAAAAGGTTGGTTTTTAGGGTACCATAACCCAACATCACACATGCCCTTTAAATATTTGAAAATCCTTTTTATTACTGTGTAGTGTGATTTCTTAGGATCGGCTTAAAAGCGAGCACATGCACATACACTGTACATGATGTCTAGTGTGGTAGCCATTAAATATAGAAGGCTTCCAATCATGCCTCTATATCTAGTAATATCCTCAAATATACCATCTTCATCCTTGGTTAGTTTCAAGGATATGCTTATTAGAGTGTCTGAATACTTTTGACTATTGATATCAAATTTCTTTAGAAGCTCCTTAATGTATTTACTTTGGTTTATGAAAATACCATTATCAATTTGTTTAATCTGAAGTCCTAGGAAGAAATTCAATTCTCCCATCATACTCATTTCAAACTCATTGCTCATAATGCTACTGAACTCAGTACACATTTTCTCATTGGATGAGCAAAAAATTATGTCATCAACATAGATTTGGGCTATGAGTACGGCATCTTCTAAGTTCTTCACAAATAGGGTAGTATCAATCCTCCCTCTTGAGAAGCCACTTTCTATTAAGAAGGTGCTTAATCTCTCATACCAAGCTCTATGAGCTTGTTTAAGGCCATAAAGGGCTTTCTTAAGTTCAAATACATGGTTCGAAAATTTTGGATTTTCGAAACCAGGAGGTTGAGCTACATATACTTCCTCTTGAATGTTACCATTCAAGAAGGCACTTTTGACATCCATTTGATATAATTTAAAATTCTTGTGGCATGTAAATGATAGTAGCATTATAATGGATTCTAATCTTGCTACAGGGACATAGGATTCCTTCCTATTGGTTATACCCTTTAGCAACTAATCTGGCTTTATTTCTAACAGTATTACCATGTTCATCTAGCTTGTTCCGAAAGACCCACTTGGCACCGATGATGGTGTGGTGGTCAGGTTTTGGAACTAGTTCCCAAACTACTTCTTTCGAACTGGTGAAGCTCCTCTTGCATGGCAACCATCCAGTCACTATCTTTAAATACTTCGTCTATGTTCTTGGGTTCAATCTTGGAGATAAATGCAGTGTGGTTGCATATCTCATGAGATTTGGATCTATTTTGGATCCCTTGGTTCAAGTCTCCTATTATTCTCCTATTATTGTGTCTAAGGGATGGTTCCTATAGGGTATGATGTCCCTAGGTACATTTTCTACTTCTTGATTTGGAGTATCCTTCTCTTTAGATTCTTCAACATAGATAATATATACTTTATCATTTAACACATCAATACTAACATCATCATCAATAGGAGGTTTATGCATCGTAATAGGCAAGGATTCATCAAATCTAACATTCATGGATTCTTCAACCAAGAGAGATCTTTTGTTAAAGACTCTATATGCTCTACTATTGTGAGAGTATCCTAAGAATATCCCTTCATCAGATTTTGCATCAAACTTTCCAGGGTGGTCTTTAGTGTTTACGATGAAACACTTACAACCAAACACCCTAAAGTAATCTACCTTAGGTAGTTTACCGAAGTACAGCTCATAGGGAGTTTTGGATATATGAGGTCTAAGAATAATTCTATTTAATACATAACAAGCAATATTAACGGCTTCAACCTATAGGAATTTGGGCAAGGAGTACTCATTAAGCATGGTCCTAGCCATCTCTTGTAGTGACTTATTTTTCCTTTCAACAACCCCATTAGATTGATGCGTTCAAGAAGCGGAGGAGTTATGGTCAATGCCATGCTTGTTGCAATATATGTCAAATTGATATATATTGTCAAACTCTCCTCCACTGTCACTCCGGATAGAAATTACTTTATAGACCTTTTGATTTTGTAATCTTTTGCATAAAGTTACAAATTTGTCAAAGGTATCATTTTTATTTCTAAGAAATATAGTCAATGTAAACCTAGAAAAATCATCCACAATAACAAAAGTATATGATTTACCTTTTAAGCTTAAAATATTGATAAGACCAAACAAATCAAGGTGTAGGAGTTCCAAAGGCCTTGAGGAAGAAACTAAGTTCTTGGCCTTATGGGACACCTTGGTTTGTTTGCCCTTTTGATATGCATCACAAAAATGTACTTTGTTGAACTTGATCTTAGGAATATTTTTAACAAGATCCTTAGATGCAATTGTTTGAATTAACTTGACATTCACATGTCCAAGTCTTCTATGCGATAATGAGGACTCACTATGGTTAGAAACCAAACAAGCATTCAAGGAATATGTCTCATCAAACTTACATACATATATATTGTTCTTTTTAGATCTTTTTAATATTAAATCATTATTGGAATCCTTTACATAGCAGTGAGATACTTCAAAATCTAACTTATAACCTATTCCACACAATTGGCTTACACTCAGTAGGTTACACTATTTTTCTTGATTTTCCCAATACCAGCAATCTTCCCTCTACTGTCATCTCCAAATGATATCCATCCTCCGTCCTAGTCTCGTAGGCTTGAGAATAAGCTTCTGTTAGATGTCATGTGCTTGGAGCATCGACTGTCAATTACCCATTTGTCTTGAGCTTTATTCTTCAAGCAAATCTCTTGTTCTTCTTCTCCATGAGCCATTAAGTCTAGGTTGGTGACTTCTTTTTCTGAGTCACTCTTTTCTTCTTCACTTAAATCCCACGTGGTTGCATATGCTTTCTTCTTTGTCTTGTGTGGACACTCCATTCTAAAGTGACCCGGTTTCCTGAAATCAAAGCATACTACATTTTTCTTGTCAGAAGAAGATTCTTTAATTTTATTCTTATACTTACCTTTCTCACCATAGGATTTGTCGCCACAGGTTTTGCCTTTGTATGGCATTCTTCCCTTCTTCTTGAGAAACTTGTTGAATTTTCTCGTTATGAGTGAAATCCCCCTTTCCATATCGAAGTCTTCTTCGTCTTCAACGTCACTTACCTCTTCAATGTTTTGAGAGGATTTTAATGCTATGGTATTCCTTCTTCCTTTCGGGGTTTGCTTGTTAGCTAGTAGTTCTACTTCATAGGTTTATAGAGAACACAATAAGTAGTCTAGGGAGATCTTCAAACGATCTTTAGCTTCTTCAATGGCAGTTTTCTTTGGTCGCCATGGGGTTGGTAGAGTCCTTAGTATTTTTCTTACTTTTCAGCATTGGTGTAAGTCTTACCTAGGACCTTAAAACTATTTACAATATTTGTGAAACGGATAAACATTTCAGTGATCATTTCATTCTTATACATAGTAAATGTCTCATATCTCTAGAAACTAGTTTATCTACTTTCATTTCCTTCACTTCTTCTGTGCCTTCATGAGTAACCATGAGCATATCTCAGATTTTCTTGGCTGACTCACATACTATCACTAGATCGAATTCTTCTTCGTTGAGGGCGCATTGGAGGAAGGTGATTGGTCTAAAGTTGTATTGGATGCGGTTCACATCATCGGCTATCTATTCACTTTCTTCCTTGGGTATGGTCTTTCCTTCAACTTCCTTGGTGATTTCGTATGGTCCTTGTTCTATGGCCCTCCATATGAATTTGTTATGACCACATACGAAATTCTTAAACCTACACTTCCAAAAAGAAAATTTCGTGCCACTAAAGTAAGGGGGTCTTGCGGCGTTCATGCCCTCTGGTGGTCCTTGGGATGTGGCCATGGTCTTTGACACACTTTAAGACTAAAATAGTCATAAATCTTTGGGCTTCTGCTCTATTACCAATTGAAATAATCTAGAGGGGGTGAATAGGTTATCCCAATGAAATTTAAATCTTTTTAGAATTTAGGATTCCCCAAATGTGATTGCTAAATAAAATTGTGGAATAGTAAAGTACATAATCACACAACACCAAGGTTTATAGTGGTTTGACTCAACTCGAGTCTAGTCTGTTAGGGATATACCCACACTCCTATAGTTGGTTTTGATGATAACAAACATATGAAGGTATGTCACAATTTTCTTTTAAGTATTGTTTTGTAGAGAATTCATATCAAAGATCGAATTTGGTGAATGAAACGAAGAAATGAAGATTGAAGTCATCAAATGAAGAGTATCAACAAGTTGGCATCAATGCTTGAAGAAGATATCATAAGAATTTAAGCTTCAAGATGTCAAGACATGAAACTTAAAGACATGGAAGTGCAAACAAGAAGAAAAGAAGATAAAGTGCCAAAGAGTGGAAGGTTCAAGTGAAGAAGAAGAACACTAGGATAGATTGGTTATTTTTAATATAATTTGTAACTTCCACATATATATATGCACTTACCACATGCATGTACATTGTATCATACTAGAATGACCATAGAGCATACCTTGATCAAGTATGGAGAGTCTCTAAGTGGTAAGGAACATATTAGGAAAAATGTGTTCTAGTGAAATTCTGTGAAAACCACATTAACCTGACTTAAGGGTATTTTGGATAATCTTAGAATCGGTATCAGGAGATGAAACCTTCAAAGAGGTTATAGGAAATTGAGTTGTGATTCCAACGCAACTAATCTCAAGTCAATCCAAGATCGGACCAAAACGTTATGGTCAAAATACTAACAACTGGTCAGTATGACAGCATTCTATCAAAACAGTCTGTCATGTTGGAGGTCGACCGGCTGGAAGCTCCGATCGACCGGACCTGTCCGAGACCATAGGCAGTCGATCGCCTGAAAGTCCCGATCAATCGGTGACTGCCTGGAAGTGCCCCAACGGCTATATTTTTCCTCAACGGCTCTTGGCGGTCCACCGGCTACCAATGGCGGTCGACCGGTGGACCCAGAATATGACCATTTGAGTGAGATTTACTACCTAAAATGCTCTCCTAAGCTCATCTATAAATACCTCTAATGCTACTCATTAATTAACAATAAATCCCAACTTTAGAGAAGCATTATTTGAGCATTAGAAGTGAGAATTGATCTACACCATCTCTTGAGTTCAAGTTCTTCATTTTACATTCAAGAGGAACTCAAGACCATCTACAAGTCTTCATCTACATCTTGGCATTTACATTACAAGCATAAAGAAGACTTCAAAAGGTGCATTCATTCTATCATCATTACATATTTCATTTGCACCACATCGGAGGTAATCCTCTTTTATTCCACTTCTTTATTTTCTACTTTACATTAAGTCTAGATTGTACTTAGGCTTGTGTAAGGACTCTCTCATCCTTAAGAGATTGTAAGGATCCTCTTATCCTTAAAAGAGTGTAAGGTGCTTCTCTACCTTAAAGGAGATTGTAAGGTGTCTCTCTACCTACAAAGGAGATTGTAAAGCATCTCTCTGCCTGGAAAGGGGATTTGTAAGGATACTCTTATCCGTAAAAATATTGTAAAGGTTTCTTCCCTACCTACTGCACTGAAAGGGAAAACTAGTGGAATACCTTACAAGAGGATTCTTGTAGGGAGTGGACTAGACTCGAATTGAGTCGAACCACTATAAATCTTGTGTTGTGGTTGTTTTTATTTTATTTATTCAGCATCGCTTTTAACTTACAGTCACACTTGTGACCTATTTATCGAAAAGAGTTAAATTCCACTAGTATAACCTATTCACCCCCCCCCTCTAGGTTATTTCATAGTCCACTCCCTACAAGTTCCACTTGTAAGGTATTCCACTAGTTTTTCCTTTCAGTACAGTAGGTAGGGTAGAAAATATTTACACAATCTTGTTTAGGACAAGAGTATCCTTACAATCTTTTTCTAGGTAGAGAGGTACCTCTTACAATCTCGTTTCATGGTGGAGAGCCACCAAACTCTTTTCAAGATAAGAGGATCCTTACACAGTCCTAATTATAGTCTAGGAAAATGTAAAATAACATAAATGATAAAGTGGAATAGTTGGTTCGAGTTTACCTCATACAGTGTGTGCAAATATGAATATGCTAGTATGAAATGATTGACCTTTATGAATCTCCAATGCTTGAACTTGATGAGAGAGACTTGACTGAAGTCTTTTGATTCTTGGAGAATGTGTTTGGGAAACTTCAGTGAAAAACACCCTAAAGAAGATCGTAGTTGAAACTCACTTTTACTTTAAAATGATTGCTTTGAGCTTTCTTAATTGTTAATTATTAAAGTCATTAATGGGGTATTTATATAGGTAGAGGCTAGGCTTAATTAGGGTAATCATATCACCTAATTTGGAAGAGGAAAATCTTCTAACGGATAGAAAATTTTCCAACCAACAGTTACCACTTCCTAGCCCATCTGTGAGAAACTAGCCGTGAGACTCAAAATATATCCATTATATAGCCGTTGGAGCCTTTGGGTAGTCAATCGGCAGTTGCCACTTCCCAACCGGACGTTATTGGTTGTTCTTTGTGAGCTGTTTAAACCACAGCAAATGATCAGGAACTAATCTGGCTAGTCGGTTCACTTTTTGGTTCCCATCTAGCAGTTGCCGATTCACTACTGTACACAGAGGTGAAGCGGCAGTTGCCAGTTCCATCTGGTAATTACCGATTGACCTCTGTTTGTGCTTTGACTATCTGGCAGTCACACAACAGGTTTAGGGTGTCTTGGGATGACTTATTATGGATTAACATGATATATATGCTTGAGTGTAGTGCGTGTGAAGTGTGTGAATTACATCCTAATCTAGGAGTGTACAAATCTTAATTTTTGATCTTGAGTTCTCCTACTTCTTCATGTCTTCAATGTCTTCAAGTTGAATTCTTCCACTTCTTCACATCTTCAATATCTTCAAGGTCTTTTAGACTTCTTCAGTAAATCATTGTCATCCTTCATCTTGAGTTTTTCAAGCTTGGCTTGTCAGTCTCGCTTGTATCTTTGGCTTCTTGGGCTTCTTGAAGTAGTTTCTTATATAGTGATCCTTTACATGACACTTAGAGGGATAGTCATTAGAGCTACCACTTGTTTGTTATCATCAAAACCTTTATGGAGTGATATTCCAAATAGCAGTGACGGGAGTTTCTAGTAAAACCTATCATAAAAAGGTCGAGTTTAGTAGATCTCTATTTTAGGATCATAACCAACAAATTATAATGATCTCAACGTGTTTAGGATCACCATAGGAGGTTGCCTGACAAATTTGGGCCATATCGAAGCCCAAACTATCGGACTGGCAGGTCAACCGGTGGGCCAGCAACCTGTTGGTCATGCCTTCCGATCGGCCCTGGGGCTTTGTACCAATCGGTGGGCCCCTATCAGTAAGCTGGGCACTGGCTAGTCTAGCCCACCGATTAGGCCAAGGGGCTCTGTCCGAACTGGTGGGCCCCTATCAATGAGCGAGGTGCCTATCAATCTACCCGTCGGTCAAGCTAGCAACCCTGTTATGACTAGGGGGCCCCCAGCTAGTGGGTCTGACACCTACCAGGGCCGCCCACCGGTCTTTAGCAGGTTTCTACTGTTCACTTCCACTCTTCATCCAATCTTAGGGGAACTATGAGTGGTCAATTTGATCGCATTTTCCACACGTCTAAGGTCCCATATTGTGATTCTAACCTAGATCTAGGGTTGATTCAAAGTTTTAAGCACGGATCTTACCTATTTGCTCAAGAACACCTTTAAAACCCCAAATCCCTTCTTCAACTCAAGAAATCGTCAAATACTCTTCAAATCTTGCGATTTCTTCCTCTAAACCTTCAAAATCAACATGTAGGTCTTCCATTAAACCTTAGATTCATCTATTCAAGTGGGATAAATAAGTTCTAAAGGATTTCTACCCGAATCATAGGGTTTCACTAAGGGTTTCTTGGGGATTTAAGAAATATAGCCTTCACTCACCTCAAATTGTAGATCTCAAGACAAGGATCACTTTTCCAACGTTGAAATGGAAAGATCTAACCTCGGCAACGCACCAGGAGCATTTCTTCTTCTTCTTCTTCTTCTTCCCTTTTCTTCCTTTCTTTTCTCTCTCTTCTTTACTCTTCTCACCCACATTGAAAAACATTAAACGAGGGAAAAGAATGGTAATAATTGCTATTTATACCTGGGTCAAAATATCTAATGACTAGACTGGTGGGTCACACAAGTGGGTCCGACCCACCTATGACCACCCACCAGTCGGCTGAAACGTAGCTAAATAATTGGGGGGACTCAGCTCTTGATACGTATTTCACTCCTGGTATATGATTTAAAATATGTACTCATCATAAAATATGGCTACGTATTTTTGTTGTCCATACATGGCCTTATGGTACGTGCAAGTGCATAACTTGGGCACCAGACTTCACTAGGCACTGGATCAAACTCATCTGGCTAACCCGAGTTTAGAGTCACCCTTGCCATTATGTTCTATAGGGTACCTATCTCAACTCGTTCGGGTTTAGATCCTGCACGGCCAAACTAAACCAATGGGGTAAATAAATTGGGTTTAGAAAGTATGGTATCACAAGGACCCACCTAAGAAAACTACCCAGCCAGACAATACACAGACACACACCAGTGGGTTCTACCAGCGGGTCTAGTACTCACTGATCCTACCCACTAGTAGGACCCTGGGGCTAACCCAAGACCAATGGGTTGCTATCGACAGATCTATTACCCACGGGTAGGACCCGGAAGCCCAGGCATAACCGATGGGTTCTACCGACGGGTCTAGGTACCCGCCTATAGGCTCAGAAGCCCAGGTAAGACTGGGGGGTCACACTAGTGGGTCTGACTACTCATCAATGCTACCCATCAGTGTTCAGCGGGTTTTGCTGAACTTCTTCTCTTCTTTATCCCACCTCTTGGGAATCCAAGGGGGCTGTTCCAACCTCATTTCTCAAACATTTTAGGCTTCATCCACCTGATATAACATGGATCTAAGTTCAATCAAAGTTTTTGGAAACAAAATCATACCTTAGCTCAAGAAACCCCAAAAACTTAAGATCCTCTTTCCCAACTCAAAATGTCACCAAAAATGCTTTCAAATCTTGGTTTCCCTTCCTTAAACCTTCAAAGAAATCATATAAGGTTTCTATTAACTCTTAGATTTGACCGTACACAAGAGGGCTTTATCATATTCCAAGGGTTTATGAAATTACTAACCTCAATACGTAGATCTCAAGGCGCTAATCACTATTCCTGTAGTGAAAAGTCAAGATGCAGCCTCGGAAACCAAGGGGGAACGATTCTTTCCTTTCCTTCTCTTCTCTTCTCTTCTCTCTTTTCTCCCTCTTATTTACTCTCTTTTCTCTCTCTTCTTTACTCCTTTCCACCAACTCTTTCTAAAATCATAAATGGGAGAGAGAGAGGAGGAGTAAATGCTATTTATACCTTGGGTTATAAATATCTACTAAGGTTCGTTTGGTTTTGTCCTTCTATGGTCCAAAATGCATTAAATAGCGATACTGGGCGAAATAGTCGGAATTATTGGGGACACGTGACTTCATTACGATGGAGAACCTGAAACACGCGTGCTCACCTAATTTGATCTTGTTGGGACCCACATTTTCCCCATAGGTGGGTCACACTGGGGGTTTGCACCCACCAATGACTACCCACCAGTTGGCCAAAACGAGGCCAAGCTTGCTGTATTTTGGTGGGAAATCGGTTCTTAATGCGTATTTCACTCCCGCCATTCATCATGAACTAAGTCCTCATTATCCAATGTGATAACTTACTTTCCTACTCTTACATGGCTTTATGATAAGTGCAAGGGCACGACTTAGGCATACGAATCATATTGGGTACCAGTTCAATCTTGTTCGACCACCCCCATTTGACATCACCCTTGCTGTCATACACCATAGGGCATCTGCGTCAACCCTTTTCGGTTCAGACCCTGCACAACCAAACTGAACTAACCGGTCAATAAACTGGGTTTAGAGAGCAGGGCACTACACTCGTGATCCATGGGAACTGCGAAAAAAGCAACACTATGAGAGAACCGATAAAGCACCCTTACAAATAAGACACAGTTACTAATGAAGCTCACCCAAACTGAAACCATATTTGGCAATAAACTGCTCATCAAAGATATTGGTGGCAATAACCACACGAGAGGGTACCTTCAATAGCTTCAAGGTGCTTTCATCCTTATCCCCAATGGCATGTGCCTGATTAACCTTCCTTGTGTTCACCATTGACTAGATAGTTGGGAAGTTGAATGGCTTAGAGGACTTAGCGAAGAAAAATTTATCCTTCCACTCATGAATCGAGGTCAGCAATAAATCTACGACCAAGTGAAGCTTATCACGATGCCTAAAGTAGAACGACCCAGGGAAGGTGGGATGTACAGAGAGGGTATAGACATCCAGAAACAACTTCATGGTGGGAAACTTGTCAATACATTTCAACATAACATAAGAACCTAACATGCTCTTCCAAGAATTCAAAACCAGTAGGGCTGGAACAATGATGTAATATCGAAGGACATGGCAGAGGAACTTATGAATGGGAAAATGAAGGCCAGCCAAGAGAGAATGCTCATAGAAGTAAACCTCCCCTTCCCCACCACTGTTGGCTCTTTCCCCCTCACTGGGAACTCTCAGAACCATTGATTCGGTAACATTATAAACCCTCCTATACTTCTCTAATTCTATGCCAATATTCTTGACACAACCTAGCCTATGGGAAATCTAAAGGTGGGATCATTCTTATGGTTACAATCCGAGGTAATCTTATTATGAGCCTTTTTGGATAGATAACTACGGACAACAAGTTCTCTACCTCTGGAAAGAGGGGCATATGAGGTCCCCCACGTCGGGATCAGAACATTCACCGGAGTCCAACAAGGTATACCTAGACACCATTACGAAGAAGAAGAAAGAAGGGAAAGGAAGCAAAACTTGCGAGGAGAAGGGGAGGAATTACTGATTTAGGCAAAGAATGAAGACCCAATTCATGACGATGAACACAACAAAAAGAACTACGAGGAAGGTGGAGACAACTTGACCACAGTGATTGTCAACAACACTTGCAGCAGCAGAGCAGAGAAAGACAACGACAATAACTGTTCAAGAAAACTAAGCGAAAAAGGTGACATTTTGAAAGCTAGAACACTATACTTATACTACAGAGAAAGCACAAAGAAGCCACAAAAGATCTGGACCATCAGGTGAGGAAGCAATCGATGGCCAAGATAAGGAAAACTCATCAATCTGGGCACAACCCTCTTAACTCGAATAAGCGTATGTTTGCCCTCATTTTCTATTGAGAAGGAAACCCCCTCATGTACAATTGGATATCACATCACTCAAGAAAATAAATGATGGCAATTACCAATATGACAACACATGTAACAAGAAATGACATCAAGTCCATTTGAGAGTCTTGGAAGTCGTGTGCATGATTACCAGTTGTGGGATGATTAAGGAAGATAGAACATAATTCCTATACTCCCTCAACCTCCTCTTCTATTACTTCAAGGGAGTGGGAGGCAACTGATATACCATTACAGAACCGACCAATATCATCTATATAGTTGATACCTTGACCACGAATTATGCTATAACTGTGGATAAAGGTACCCTCGGCCAAGCTTGGTCATCCTTAATGGCACCGACTAGAAACCCCACGAAGAATGATGACTTACATATACCCTATTCATTGGATGGTACTCACAGTCCATGTGTCACCTAGATCCTTCACCCAATCATGGGATAGTGACATTTGCAATCGTTACTGAACTTAAGTAAGCTTAACATGCCTGACCAATGTTAGGTTAGATGGTCACCATGGGGTAACCATGGTTAGGTTAACCATTATAGACATGGTTAACCATTATGAGATCTGCCACCTCAGCTCAGATAGTGATTAACTTATCAATGATGAGTGATCCCACATCAGAAGAGAAAGCAACCAGCTAGCCAATAAGTGGAGCCACCAACCACTATATAAGGGACACTTAAAATATTTTTAGGGTAAGACACTCAATACACTCTGAACTCTACCTATTTCCCTTCCTCTATTCTCATGAGTACTAACTTAGGCATTGGAGCCTTCTTCCTAGAGTCCCCTCCAAGCCAGTTTGGTTTGCAGATCCAATCTGAGTGGGAATCTGCACCAACACTTAACATTGGTGTTATGATCACTTTTTATACAGTGTTTACAATTTTTCTTTAACGCTGACTTTTTGTTATTTAAAAAAAAGAAAAAAAAGCTATTGCTTTAATGTGTTTACTGTATATTATGAGCCTATTTTTGGTATCCTTTTTATGTGAGGGGAAATTACATTGTTTCATGAGTGTTGGTGTTATTATAAATTGGGTTAAAGGAAAGGGAATAGGGAAATAGAAAATGGATAGAGCAAAAGAGATTCGTTAGTTTTTAATTTTATCGGTTCATATCTAGTGCAGCCTGTTTTTCAATAAACTGTTTCTATTGGGTTGGCATTGCTTTTTTTTGGTTTGAACCTAACCAAACCAAAAAGAGAACCTAGTAAATCAAAACCACATCATTTCTTTGCAGTCCGATCATAAACGATCAGTTTCTATTATTTAGTTTCGATTCCATTTTGACACCCGATTCTATTTTTTGGGCTAAAAAGGGTATAGATGATATGGCAGACCTAGAAGAAAAGATCAAACCTTCTACAAAAATGACTTCTTGGGAATCGTGGCCCATGTTTGTGTGGGGCCTGGGCTGAGGATTTTCTTGATTTAAGATGTAAAGATCAAACTTTCTAACCCTACATCTCCAGCCCACAAGTGTGCTAAACCCAGCTAATCTAATGCATGCTTAGTTCACGTAGTAAAATCTTGGGAGAAGTTTCTCTAATTTGATAAATAGCAGATGAGAGCCAAATAGGGGGTGTCCATCTAAGACCTTAGAATTCTATTTTAGAATCGGAGCTAGACCAAACCAATTAACCGGTTAGAACCGATTGGTAACTGATTAGGCCCGAATTGTGGGGGTTTATATATGGGTATTTAGATTTTTTACTCACCATTCACTCTCTTGGTCCAAGAGTACTCATCTTAAAATGGACCATTGAGTCAACGGGCTTTACATATCATAGATATTTGTCTAATTTTATCATAAATTGTGTGGCCTAATATATGTTGTTAGTGTTTTGATCTTTGGACTAATTAAGAACTGGGACTGATTAAGTGCTGAAATTGGACCATCCATTATTAACCAGTTTCAATGCTTGGAACGGATTAGTTAATCAGGATGATTCTATCCCAAAATAGGTGGAATTGACTAGGTTCCGTCCCGATTAAGTGGAATCATCTTAGTTCACACTCTCAATTTTATAGTCCCTACTCATATGTCAAGTTTCAAACAAAATGGAGTTGGTTAAATAGAAAAATAAAACTTAAAAATCTAATTAAACATTTGAAACTTTTCTAAAAAGAAATCTACGTCTGAAAATACAAGAGAAGATGGTAATACAGGCAGTTGGTTGAACTTCAATGAACTTTTTTTTTTTTTTTGGCAGATGAAAAATTAAATAAGAAAGAAAGTAGAGCAGAGCCCTGAGGAAAAACGAATAGGGACATCCTTATCTAAATACCAAAACAGCTAAAAAGGATGATATAAGAAAAAAAATCAGGGGAGTTAGAAAACAGGATGCATCAAAAGTCAAGCTAATGTACAAACATCAATAAAAATATGATACATTTAAGAAAACAGGGACAGGGTAGAATCATTGATAAAGAATAATACATCAAATATTCAGAAATACCCTTAGGTTTCAAAAAATATGTTTCTACATAACTGCCCTATGAAAGCTTGTCAGAGCTGGGCATGGGTTGGGTTGGGTTGGGTTGGGCTGAGCTGAGTCCTGGCCTAGGGTTAAAGCTCTTGTTCCATCCACTAGGCTTGCCCTCGATGAATTGCCAACCTTGCTCCCTTAGTTTTTTCACAACTGCCTTGCCATCAATGTTCCTATTCCTTGTATATAAAGGTGTCATTCTAAAACACATCCCCCACAAAAAAAAAATTAATAAAAATTAAAATTAAAATTAAAAAAATTAAAAAGTTTGAATTGGTTTTAAACCATCAAACTATTATAAACCAGTAAGAAACAATTAAACCAAATAAAATGTAAATTCAAATAATTTTAAAAGCCAACCAAATCTTTGTTGGACCTAGCAATTAGGAGCCTCTATGCTTAGATTTCTCAAGTCTGTCACTCTTCCTTCCATCACACACACAAACACAAAAAGTATGGGAGCAATTTGTAGTTTCAGTGGCTCGGACCCATGTTCCCACTTCATTGACGCTCTCCATGTATCTGAAGAACATGAGTTGAGTGATAATTCAATAGGCAACAAAGGAGAAATCAAAACTGATAAAATCAATTTAACCAAAACTATTTAAAAACTTTGGAGCCATTCATTAATTGGTTTTAATTTAGGATATTAGACCCGTTTAATAAATGGTTTATTTATGATTTCTACCTTTCATACCTTAAATCGAACGAAAATTGAACTAGTTAACTGAAACCGAACCAAATAACACCCTTGTGTATGCCAACATATTTTTTCTTGTGCCCACATGCCAAAAAAAAAAAACTGCTAGTGCCTCTCTCTCTCTCCATTTCAAAGGTGACAAAAATAACTTTTGCTTGGCTTTAACACTAGTTTCTATTTTAGTAGTTTTGATACGACTTGCTATAAGAAATTTTTTTCATGGCTTCTGCATTCCTTGGGGCACAAATTAAAAATACCCTATAGATAGATGGATAGATGCATCTTTTGATGATTGATTTCCCATCACTTCTTCCGGAATGCAACATGGTGATACTCAACCTTCGAAAATATTTCTTACAAAAACAAACCTTCCAAAATATCACTACCATGTTTGGTGCTGGTGTTCTTAGCCTTCCTTATACTCTGACTGAGCTTGGATGGTATGTACTGTTTATGTGACATATGTCAAAAAAATTTGGGTGTTACACCCTACCTCAAATATAGGCCAAGATATGCAGCATTGGATATCTAACAAGTCAGCCTACTTCCACGAGGATCACAGAAGCAGTCTACTACCTTACAAATCCACGGAATCATTTACTACAAATCAGAATATGTATAAAAAAAAATCCATAAATTAACATAAATTGTGCAAATTAATTTTACAATGATAAACATTAATACATACCCAACATTAAATTTATATTTTACAATCATTTAAATAATAATCACAATAATATACGGAGATCACAATCCTCTTGCTTGAAATTTAAAAGTAACCACAAGTGTACGGATCAGTGTAGCTAAAGGGACCGAACACAAGGAGAACAGCCACTTTATTTTAGGCTTCTTCGAGTAATGCAAAAGTGCATAGATTCATTATGGTGATCAAATTCTAACTACCGATCTAATACAAATGCATCTAAAAGCGACCTAACCATTCACATCTAGGAATTTAAATACTCAGACCACAAAATTAAAAAGCAAATAAATGAAAGTAAAAGTGCTAAAATAAAAAATGCTGAAAAATAAATAAATAAAATAAAATAAAAAACTAGAGAGAGGTACACAAGTAGATATCTCTACTTAACCCGAGGGATGCACCATAAATAATATGAGCTTCCCTACTTGACCTGAGAGTACTCTTACAATGTCTTTTCTACTTAGATTAGGGGGAAGGGATGCAATATAAATAATCAAAGTAAAAGGATGGTTCCATAGCTAGAGAGGGGCAAAGCCAACACATGCATCTAGCCAAGGACCTTGGGGGAAAGGGAAAGCATCAAAGTAAAAACTGAAATTTAAATCCTACTCTAAGAACGAAGGGGTAGCAAGGAGAGGGAGTAAAAGGGGGGGTGAGAAGACTACTGTAGAAACCTATTTATTTGAACTTGAAAACTTGATTTAGATTTGAAATACTACCAATACTAAAAACCAGATATGAAATAAACCAAATCTAAAATTGCTAGTACTATAAAAAACAAATCTAAATAGAAAAATTGAACTTGAAAGACATGTTCCATAGCTTGTTTTGGTCACCTGGAACTAAACCTAGAACTAGAACTTGAAAATTACAACTTCAATTGCATAAAACATAAAATTGAAAAACTAAATCAAAGACAAAATGCTTGCATTCATTAAATAAAAGAGAATTACAAAAGTGTTTAATAGAAAAAAAAAAAAAAAAAACAGAACTAGAACTAAAGGGAAAGAGAGAGAGAGAGAGAGAGAGAGAGAGAGACTAAAAAACCTAAGAAGAGAAGGACAACCTTTTAGGATTTTGTGGACTCCCTTTTATAGGGAATAGGAGAGAGAGGAGGATGTCCAAGGGTGGATCCTCTTGGACGATTTTGTGGTGAGGTGGAGGAGAGAGAAGAGAGAGAATCGTAGGAAGTAAAATGTTTTTTTATTTCTTACCTTTTTTTTCCTATTTTTTCTCTTCTTTTTTTTTCTTTCCTTTTTCTCTCTCTTCTTGTGCAAGAAACCACCCGTGGCCGATTTTTCTTTCTTGGACTTGAAAAATATTATATTTTAATAGAAAATTCCATCCATGCCCTTGTCTTTTTCTTTTCTTTTTTTCTTTCCTATTTTTTCTCTTGAACTTGCGCACAACCCTCTTGGCCGACCTCCTTGATTTAAGTGAAGAGTAGGAGAGAGAAAATCTTTCAAAAAAATTCTCCAAAAAAGGGTAGCCAAGAGATTCGAACTTGAGACCTCCTAATAAGCAAGGGATTTTACGCACAACTCACCAACCATGCTAGGTAGTTGTTGTTATCAAAAATGAATCTTTAATCACTTAAGGGTGTGGTCCATCGATTCTTATTGGTATTTGAAATATTTCTTATACCCCTGGGAAGACTGTAGACGGGTTGGTTCTATATTTCGGTTCAGTTCTGATCCATTATTCTTTTTCTGGCCCGAAAAGAATAATCACTTGTACGGGTGACCAAACGAATGTGTACTTTCAATTGAACACGCCCATCTTACTCAAAATTTTGTCCTCTTCACAACCATGAAAAGAAACAGAACCTCTTTATGTATAAAATCAGAGATATATCGCCCTATAGTCCTTACGGCCTTGAAAATATAAAATCTACAAAAAGAGAGTAAAACCCAAGGTAGCTCCATTCTAAATATGTAAAATGTATGATTTTATACCCTAGATTTCACACATAAATGTGCTCATCAGAATTTCTCCACACTTTAGATTTTGCTAATCCTGGAGCAAAACAAAAAGAAAAAGAATAAAAACAAAAAACCTAACTCACTTTCATAGGAACACGGTTGCACTTAGCAAGTGCAACAAGCCTTTAAACCACTAGGTCACCCCTAGAGGAAGAGTTGTGTCTCGTGGGTGTTTGTAATGAATATACACCCAAAATTTAAGAAAAATAAAATCTCAACTTTGGCTAAAGGTAAGGGTCATACCGATCAGGAGCAAAGATATTTCATCTTACACTTGATCTAGGGACCCCCACACTTGATTTTTTATTATCCCATATCAGTTTTAGGCACAAGCATATTTCTTAATTCGAAACTCACCATGTCTCTTCCAAAACATCCTTATCTTAAGGAAAGACCACTTGTAAAGTAATAGGGAACCCAGGACTAAGGCTTTAGAGTGTTTTTGACCAAACATATTACCAAGGCATTGATGACATTTACATATACTTTCCTGCTATATGGTTTTTTTTTTTCATAATAACTCTATCATACTCCACTACTGTTGGCCTGAATGACATGGTGGAGCAAGCACCAGACACCCAAGTTACTATGTAGCTTTTTTTTTTGCATATACCCACATAGACAATGATGCTAGAGTTTTTTCAGAAGTTTCTTCTCTAGGAATTTTGATCAAGACATCACGCTTTCTGAGGTGCAATGCCCTGTCTAGTTCTAAGAAAATCAACTCTTACTTTTCATTTTATATCACTTTCCACACTTCATTTAAAATTGTGTATTTGTCAACTCATGCCAAATTAAAAATGAAGGTTTCAACTCCAAATCAAGAGTACAAAGAACTCACATACTTACATATGATCTAACACCGTAAAACAAGGGTTTCTTATTTTTTAAAAGAGAGTCTCATCTCAAGACACAGGCTTGTTTCTTTTTTTTTAGTAGGGTTTTTATGTGTTTAAGATGGGTACCTTAATCAAAACTCTTATTTTCACACATTAAGCAACCGAATGGTATGGTCATTAGCCACAAACCAAAGTAGGACTTCATCCTTAGAAAGCTCAAAAACAAAAAGAAATAAAAAAAAAACTCAAACAAAGGGAAAAACAAAAGGAAAAGGCAAAAAACAAAAAGAAACTGGTTTTCCTTCCCCACACTTAAGTCACGCAATATCCTCAATGCATGGAAAGAATTAAAAGCGAAGATAATGCAAGGAGGTCATACCTAATTAAAAGTCAGTCATCTGTGCAAAGAGGTCTATGGAGATCTATGACCTCTTCCAGAGCAGAAGATGACAACTCAATGAAGGGCTTCAACTTATGGGTGATCCCAAATTTCTTCATGAGGGCCTCAAATAATCTATTGTAAAAATGCTTGCCCCTATAAAAAATGTAATAATGATCCCATTATCCATCTACTTTAGAATTTCTTTTTGAATGGCTTCCTTCATCACTGGGTTAACTCTCCTCTGAGGTTCCGTTGAAGGTTTGGACCCCTCAATAAGGTGAATATGATGTTGAACAATAAAAGGACTAATTCCTTCGATATCAGCCATGGTCCAGCTTAGGGTTTTCTTATTGTATTTTGACACTTTAAGTAATTCCTCTTCCTGTCTAGAAGTCAAATCTAAAGAAATTATTACTGGAAGAGTCTGGTGAGGCCCTAGGAAAGCATACCTTAAATTAGATGGAAACTCCTTTAGATCAAGCTTAGGTGGCTCCATTATAGAAGGTTTGGGAATGGAATTGGAAGAGGATCCTAAGGGCTCTATAGGTGGTTGGAAACTCCAAACCTTAGACATAATTCCATCATCAAAACCATCCAATTGTTCCATACACTTTTGAAATTTAGAATCAAAATCAATATCAGAATATGTCTCAATGGAATTTAGAATTTCCTAGAGCATATGAACTTCCTTCTCATGGGGATTTGGTTGCTTACCTAACCTAAAGACATTAAAATCCATAGAAGTATTGCCAAAAGAAAGTTTCATAGTCATTCCTACAATTAATTATGGTATTGCTGGTTGCAAGGAACGGTCTACCAAGAATAATTGAGATCTGGTCCCAAATGTTGACAATAGGTTAGGTGTCTAAATCAATAAAATCAATAGGGAATAAAAATTTCCCAACATTAAGTAAAACATCCTCAACCATCCCTTTAGGAATCTTAACAGATCTATCTGCCACTTGAAGAGTAGTTCCACCAGGGGATTAGCCAATACCTTACCCCTATTAGCAAGGGTTATAACACTGGGATGTGATCTAAACCATATACAATGTATATGCAGCCATAGCAATCTATAACATCCAATCATCAAACTGTGGCCATAATTATAATACTAACCTCTGAGTCCACAGTACAGGAATCCTCCATCGGTCACGCTATGCCTTAAACCGTCAATGTTACAATCATTAGCACTCAACTATATCACTACACATCCACAAAACCTCGATCACATCAATCTCGATAAAATCATGTCACATGTGCAATATATATAACTTTATATAAAATAATTCAAAACAAGGGTTCCACCACATTACACATAGGCATGTAGAAACGAAAATTTAAAAACTTTGTAAAATAAATTAAACACCCACCCACCTTGATACCCGAATCTAATGTTCTTACGTTGAATTTCCATCAACGTGTATCCTTTCCTAGTATCTTAGGTTCCTAATTTAACAAATCAATATTTTAGAATTAGTTTTATTCTTTTACTATCTAAGGACAACTTCACTCCTAAAATTCTTTTAAATTCCCTCACCAGAATCCAAAGCAACTATGGAGTGGAGGCACTGACCCCGGTTCAGTATCTCTCTCAACCAATTAACCTAACTAGTCAACTTAGCTTCCTAACTCATATGTAGGTCACTGACCTAACTTATATAGCTACAAGTCCTCTATCTGCCCCAAAATACAGAATATTAGTCTTCTGATACCAAATTAAGGTAGTTTGTAATTTTCTTCAGCCCTTTCCTGACCAGGTTGAGTTCTCTCTCCATTATTTCCTTTCCAAAATATCCCCCTTCTTAAGTAATTCAATTCTACCACATATTTGTTACACATGTTCGGAGTAGTAGAAATCACACAACAACAACAAGGGTTTCCAGCAATGATTTTAGACCCCCACCCATAGTTATGGACTATGTCCACCAAGTGGTCGTAGTCACCTGTCGAAAATGATCTATAGAAAACATAATTCTGCCCTCTCTGTGGTCAAAATCAGTTGGGACCAAATCCCGGGTTCTGGGCCTGAATTTATGTTCCACAATTCACTTACATAATGCATCATATGGGTGGAGTATCAATTTAACTGATTCCAGCCTAATTCTCCTAAACCCTAATTTAGTTCAATTGGTCCTAATTAGGTTTTTTGGGAATTATTTAGGATTTTTGTCCCATTGAGCAGACAGAGGTCCATCCCACTTAATTCACCACTCATTCACCATTAATTAGATTTACTAAAATTAATAGAACTCTTGTCTAGTTTCATTTAGGTCCATCCATCGGATACAGAGTCAATTTAGGTCAATTGGTCTCAATTTCCCAATTTTCTTGCCTGGGTGACCCAGGTACATTGTCTGCCCATTCTAGGACAAAATTGGGGATGCATGTGGTATTATCCCACTTCTAATTTCAATTTATTTCACCTAGTTGGCAAAAGCCCTTGGTCTAGGGTTACTGAGACAATCTTACAGTTAATTGGGTCCCAATCCCTATTCGGGTCCCAAAATTAGGGCTTCAGTTGTAGGGAGCTGAATTGGATCCCCAAAGTTGTTTCCCCTCTTCTAAATTAATTCTACACCAACCTTATGCTACTCCTAAATTCTACCATCACAATTTTCACAGGGTTGGTGAGGAATCTTACCTCTTTCCCAGTCCCTGAGACTTGCAGATGTAGTAATAGCTATCCCTGTGCAACTGTACAACTTCTATGCATCTTCCCAGCAGAGGCAGCAACATTGGTAGCCCCAGGGTTCCTTCTAGTAACATCTTGAGAGCATCTATAGTAGCTCCACATCATGGTAGCAGCTCCCTGAAAGCAACAGGAACACCTACAACAACCTTTTCCCTTCCTTCTTCTTCTTCCTTCCTTGTCTCCCTCTTTTCTTTCTGCCCACGTATTCTGTAGGGCAGAAAATGAAGAAAAGGGGGTGGGGGACTCCTCTTGTATAGCCACAGGGTTGCATAGGTTCCATAAGAAGTGCAAGCTAAGTCTGAGGTATATTGGCCCATTTGAAATCTTGGCTCGAGTTGGCTCTGTAGCATATATGTTAGTTCTTCCACCTTCCCTCAGCAATGTTCATAATGTGTTCCAAGTGTCTATACTGAAATGATACATCCATGATTCAGCACATGTGCTACTCATGGAACCTGAATATTTAGAAGCTGATATGACCTATGAAGAATAGTCCACTGAAATCTAAGACTAAAAAACAAAGACTCTTCATAATCGCTCCATGCGTTTGTGAAAGTTTGATAGGCCAATAATTTGCTTGAGGAAGCATTCTGGGAGAAAGAGGATGACATCCAAGATAAGTATCCTCATCTTCTCGAACAACAAGGTACTACATGCCATAATTTTGAGGATGAAATTTTAAAAAAGGGGTAAATGTGATACCCTACTTTGGTTCGGTTTGGTCTTGCAGGACTTGAAGCCGAGCGAGTCGAGTCGAGTACTTTATGCAACATGATGGTAAGGATGACTCCGAACTCGGATTGGCCAGATGAATTGGAGTCAGTGCCTAATGAAGTCCGCGTGCCCAATGTCAAGTACGCATGTTGATCGATTATCGAGAGTAAAATACGTGTTAAGGCTGAGCCCCATTAAAAATCTCAATGCTTTGGCAAATTTTTGGCCAACTAGTGGGTGGTCTTAGGTGGGTCGGACCCACCAGTGTGACCTACCACTCTGGTCACTAGATATTTTAACCCAAGTATAAATAGCATTTATTACTTTTCTTCACCCTCATTTATTGTTTTACAAAGCGGGTGAGAAAAGTAAAGAAGAGAGAGAAATGAAGGAGAGAGAAGGGAAGAAGAAGGGAAAAATGGGGAAGAAGATGCTCGTTGTGCATCGCCAAGGTTGAATCTTTCGATTTCGACGCCGGGTTAGTGATCCACATCTTGAGATCTATGATTTGAGGTGAGTAAAGTCTATATTTCTTAAACCCTTATGAAACCCTATGTGAAATCCTATGATTTGGATAGTAATCCTTTAGATCTTGTTGATCCCACTTGATAATGTGAATCTAAGGTTTAATGAAGGACCTACATGCTATTTTGAAGGTTTTAGAGGAAGAAATCATGAGATTTGAAAGGCATTTGTTGATACCTTGAGCTAGAAAAGAGATTTGGGGTTTTGAACTATTCTTGAGCAAAGAGGTAAAACCCAAGATTGAAACCTTCAATCAGTCTTAGATCTATGTTAGAGACACAACATAGGACCTTATATGTATGGAAAATGTGATCGGATTGATCCCTTGTGGTTTCCCCAAGGTGGGATGAAGAATGGAAGTGAACAGTAGAATTTTGGTTCTGAGTGGTGGGTGCCTGCCTGTCTTAGATGGGCTACTGACTTAATCGGTGAGCAAGACTGGTGGGCACCTTACCCACCACTCCTGGCTCACCGATCTAGGCAGTGCCCCCTAGGTTGAGTGGTGAGCAAGGATCGATGGGAACCTGGCCCACCGCTCCTCATAGGGCCCCTAAGTCGAGCAACGAGAAAGGACCAATGGGTACCTCACCCGCCTATTGACCCACCAATCTAACCCATCGAGTTTTGATTGGGCCCAAATTTATCAAGTAACCTTCTCTAGTAATTTTAAACACATTGGGATCATCATACCTCATTGGTTATGAGCCTAAAGTGGAGATATATTAAGCTCGATCTCTTTTATGATAGGTTGTACTAGAAATTCACATCATCGCATGCCAAATCTTCCTCATACCAAGGGTGATCATTGTACACAATTAAGTAAGTGGGAAGAGGACATTGACTTTATTTTTGGAGTGTTTTGTATCATTTCATTATTGCTGTAGACTATTCATGTCATCATTTTATTATTGTGGGTCGCTTAGTCATTCTCAAATGCCACTTGCATGCATTGATGTGTGTATTATGGAATTTATTTATGACTTTACATGCTAATATCATTAATTGTTAAATGCTCATTCTTGCTTTGAGTTATGAGATGGGTGACTTTAAACTATTGAATATGATGCATTGCTAGACTAGATGTCATAGTCGGCTTGGACATGAATACATTGGTGGACCATGGAATGGGAAACGGAAGGTGTGACCCTTGGTCAGGTCCATTCGGCTCTGGCCGAACCCCCAACCGAAGGAGGGACCCTCGGTCAGGTCCGTTCGGCTCTGGCCGAACTCCCAACCGAAGGTGAGACCGTCTGCTAGGTCCGTTCGGGCGCAAACCTCGAGGCTTCGTACCCTGACGTAGCGGTGCCATTAATGCTTGGGAAGTCGTACCGCCATTCCCCCATCTATATAGTGTGGGGGGCCATTTGTGGGGCAACCTTTCTTTTTTCCCTTCGGAGAGCTCACCTTCGGCCTCGGATCCCCTTCTAGCCTTCGTCCTCTTCTCTCCTAGCTTAGCAACAAGTAAGTGATGTCTTCCTCATCGGGCTACAGCCCGTCGTCCCGCGAGAGGTCAAGACCAAGACGTAGGTATAGGAGTCCTGGGGAAGTCCGAGGGATGTCCTCGGATTCCACCGACTCTCCCTCCTCCCGCAACTCATCATCCGCGGCCTCACCGTCGGGGTCCAAGGGTGTCTCCAACGGTGAGGAGTTCAGGGAGAGGGTGCTCGACGCCCGAGCCCAGACCCAGGAGCCCCTGGAAGTTGAGGCCCTCAGGATCGTCTCCACGATGGACGAACCAGAACTGGAGGAGCTGAGGGCCTCCTTCGGTGTTTCGGATGCTTTCGAGCTCCGTCTGCCCAGACCTTCTGACCGAGCCAGCTATCGGAACCCCGAGGAGCTGTGCCTGTACAAGGAGGCCTTCAAGGCAGGCCTTCGGCCTCCCCTCCACCCCTTCTTACCAAAGTGTTTCGGCACTATGGGGTAAGCCCGACCCAGCTAACGCCGAACGGGTGGCGACAAGCGTTAAGCTTCGTCATCTTCTTCGTTCGGCACAAGAGGCCCCTCTCCCTTCAACTTTTCATCAACTGCTTTCTTCTTCAGGCCTGCAAGGGACTTACGGGCTGGTACTATTTTTACCCCCGAAAGGACCTTCGGCTCCTGAAGGGTTACCCGACTTCCATCCACGGATGGAAGGAAAAGTATTTCTTTGTGAAGTCGACCGAGGGGGTGCCCTTCGGCACGGTCTGGGACATCCCGGACCTTAGGGATGTGAACTCCGCCCCTACCCTATTCGGGGCAGACACGGAGTCGTTGGCGATGGCGAGGCGGCAGGAAGGATGTTCTCCAGTCGAGGCCGACTGCCTCAAGTCCGACGCCATCCTCTTCAAGTTCGGGCTTAGCCCGGGTGAGTTAGGCTAGCCTCCGCCTGCTTCCTTCGAGTGTCGGTCCTTCGTACTAATACTCTTGCTTCTTCTTGCAGTTCGGAATACAAAAATAACACAATAAATAAACCTATAACCTATGGTCATAACTATGAAACACTCATCCACCCTATTGTCATTGATCAACTGTCCAATACTTTTTAGGGAAAAAATCTTTGCTTTAAAAGCATAATACCAAACTATTGATTTGGCTTTTCTAGTATAAAAAACTAGGTCTTTGAGGCATATGTAGACCTCCATATTCTCAAGCCACTTTTAAAGGCATTTAATTTAATGGTTCAACTCAATGAAGAATAATTCATTCAATATTTAATTAATGCATGTAACATCAATAAAATTAAAACCAATATTACATCACTAACCATTAAACATAATCAGAGTGTCAATTGAACTACATTCTCAACCTTTGGGTCCAGAATGCACTAGTCCACTCAAAAACTATAATGATTGTGGGAGCTCTTCAACTTCAAAAATTACTACCATTTTTGGATGAATAGCAACTTCTAGGTTAAGGTCTGCCTAGAGTACACTTGCATTTATGCTTATCTTTGTTAATGTCGCTTTTGGGCAAGCATTAGCTAATTCCTGCCAATAATTTTCTATGTCTTTGAAAATAAGACAAAAACTTTGAGTTGCAAACCTATTACAGTAATCTTAGATTTTACCACTTTGGTGGGTTCCATCCATTCCACTGCAATAGCTTACAACTACACCTGATAGCTTAAATTTGTGGGTTATTTAAACATAAATTGAATACCATTTAAATGTAAAAGAACAAGTATGTAATTATTAGCAAAATAAACATTACAATGCTCAATTATCAATTACTTCAATAGTGTCAACCAGAACTATATTCCTGACCTTTGGGTCTGAAACATACTGGTCCACTTAAGTTTCTGCTATTACTGTGAGACTTCTTCTAACTTTCGAAAAGTACCGCCATCTTTGGATGGACAACATCTTCTAGGTTGAGAAATTCCTATTCTATTTTTCACTTGCTTCAACTTTAACTTTTCTTTGATAATGTCACCTTTGGGTGAACATTAGCAACCTTGCTACCGACCATTATTCTCTATCTTTTCAAACAAAGAAGACCTTTGATTTGTATTCTATTACAATATGGGTGAACTTTACCACTTTGGTGGATTCCATCCAATCTTACTACAATTCATTTCGACAATTAAAAGTGGGATTGTTTAAGCATGAATAAAAAAAATATTCATGAACAAAAGCATGAACTATCATTACCAAGAATGAACAAGTTCATATTCTGATATGCAAGTAATGTATGAGTTGATTTTCTTTTATTTCTTCCAATTAATAGGAAAATTATGAAGAATCATTAAACACCCATACTTGTAATTTATACAAAACAGATCATAAAATTTGATCAAAACTAAGCTCATAATATATCAAACGAAGAGCACGAAAAACTGGACTCAACGCAAAAAAATCAAGGTGAAAAATTCATCATTTGCCCATATAAGCCATTTAAAGTTGTAGAAAAAATAGATCAAAATCAATATAGTTTGCTCAAACCAATCGGTTCGGTCAAGCGATCTAATCCGGTTAGACCATATTAGTTTCGGGTAAAAAATTCGGGTCAAACCCGGTTGTCTTCCGGTCGGGTATCTGGGTTAAAATTCGGGTCAAATGGTCAACCTTTGACCGAGTCAAACAGATTGGTCATGAGTTGACCCACTACACCTCCGGGTCAACTCGGTAGGGTTTTCAAGTTGATCTAGCGATGACTCGCCGCCCTTTTTTTATTTTAAATAAAAATAATTTTTTTTATTTCTCTCTCCTCTGGCAGTCAGTTTTCAGTGGCACGTGCCGGTGCATCCAGAGGTTTTCAACAACTTACGATAATCCTCTGCGATCATCTTCTCGTATTCTATAACTTTTGTGAAGAAAATTTTTTGATCTGAAACCTTTAAGTGATGGTAAAATTACGATTTCCATGATTTGGGACCCAAACCCTATACAAAATCAATTTTTCTTTGATTTTTCTTAATTCTAACACTACAAGGCTTGGCTCTGATACTAATTGTTGGAGATCTTTTACCATATTAAATATATGAATAACCCTATAGTATTTAGAATACAAGAATCATTAAAGATATTTAACCATGGGTATAGTCCCTAAACAAAGATCAATAAAGTACTCCCTTCATAGATCTTAAAATACATAACTATATGGATTTACCATATCTATAATAATCAATGGGACATCCATGACATGAATCATAAATAGGAATAGAGAAGTACCTGTGTAAGTTTAAAAGCCCCAGGTGTAATGCCCCGCTTCTTAAACCCAGTCTGATTTCGCGGTTGAACCGGTTTAAACATGCAGGAACCAAGTCAGAGGAAATTAGAGCAGGTTCCTTATGGGCTATGATGGCACGGGTGACCTTAAACACCGGCTGGCCCGACAAGTCCGAGCCAGTGCCAGAAGAGACGGGAGTGCCCAAACCGTGTACGTGCACCTACCATAAGGCTATGTACGGATAAAACAGGTATTATATCCGTATTTTTAGGTATATACGTATGCTACATCGTATGCCTGGGGTGGGGTTCGCGCCGAGGTCCGAACCCGGTCAAAATCCCAAGCCTTGGCTCTCTGGTGGGTAGGACAGGTGGGTGCACCCACCTGAGTGACCCATCCAAGAGCACTATTCACTTAATTAGGAATAGTATATAAGACTTTATGATTTTATTTCCTTTCCATTTATGTCACCCTCGTACGTTGGTGAGAAAAGTAAAGAGGAGAGAGAAAAGAAAGGGAAGAAGAAAGGAAGAGAAGGAAGAGGAAGAAAGGAAGGATTTCAGTGGCGCCGAAGCTTAATCTTCTCATTCCGGTGCCGGGAGAGTGATCTTCATCTAGAGGTAAGAAAAGTTGGGTTTTGTGAACATTCACCATATCCAAGCTTCAAAACCCTTGATTCGAGTGTGGTTTCTTGAGAGCTTGTAAATATCCTTTGAAATGATGAATCTAAGGTTTAATAGATGATTTATGTGTTGATCTTGAAGGATTTGAAGAGATATTTACAAGGTAGAAGAAGCATTGTGAGTTTGAAGTGATTTGGAGGGTTTGAAGTCGTTCTTGAGCAAAGAAGGTAAGATGGTTTTCCCTCACTTGAATCTAACCTAGATCTAGGTTAGAACCATCCTATAGGACCTTGAAGGTGTGAAGAATGGGTGGGGAAAAACCCCATTTGATTCCCCAAAGAATGGGGAAAATGGGGAAGAAACAGTGTCTTTTCCGCCAAGACCGGTGGGTACAACCGGTGGGCTCCTACCCGCCTGTGGGTACCCACCTGAGAAGGCAAGGGGGCCTTCGGGCCCAACCGGCGGGTACAACCGGCGGGTAGGTCCTAGCAAGGGATCCCTGGCCCAACCGCCGGGTACTACCGGCTGGCCCCTACCCGCCGGTCCCAAACCGGTGGGTAAAACCGGTGGGTAGACAGCCCACCTGTCTGACCCACCCGTGTGGCCCCGAAGGTGATCCTTATGTCCGATCGAACCCAAATCGGACGTGTGACCTTCTTTTGACGTTCTAAACATGATTTTGACATCGGATTTCATTAATTTTGATTCTAAAATGGTGAAGTACTAACCCCGCTCAATTATGTTAGGTTCACCAAATCCTACCCGATTCGCTCCGGATCTCACCCGTACCGAACGGGAATCCTTGTACGCTACAAGTAAGTGGAGAGAGGACGTTTGGCCTTGTTTCAAGGCATTTGTTTGGCATTCATTTAACTATATCTAATCTAGTCATGTCATCATGAATATGCCATATAGATTAGTCATTCCACACATTGATGTGCATATATGCTATGTTTACTTTTCAAATGCCAATTGAATGAGATGTTTATATGTTGAATGTGGACATCATGGTGCATAATGCATTGATAGACTAGATGCCGTAGTCGGCTTGGAAACGAATGCATTGGTGGCCCGTGGAATGGGACACGGAGGCATTATGCAGTCGTACTATTGTCATATAGGAGCATGCGGTATTAGGATTCTCACCATCCCGTGCTACGACCCTTCCCAACAGGGGTTAAGGTGTTGGGTTGCCATTTGGGGGGAAGCAGGGGTCGCGGTTGTCGGACACTGTGGCGGTTAGGCATTACGCCCGGCGAGTTATGTAGGACAGTCGGCAACCCCGGTGGTACATTCAAGAGGGCCAATCGTACTGCTTTTAAATTGCTGGAGTCAGCACCTTTATTTTCAGTCATTTACATTTCTGTTGAGAGCCGGTGGACGACATTGTCTTTACTTTTCCAAGTACTCACGGTGGGCCTTCTCCGACAGCCCTATGGGCGTATCGCGGGAGGGAGTTCGCGGCTCGTACCCGGAGTATACGCGCACTGTGGTTGTAGTAGCACTAAAACCCAAGACTTAGTAATGTTGCTTAGGTGGATGTGATTTAAAATGTATAGCATGGCATGTAGTGCATATGATGTGTTGTGATGTGTGGACTGCTGTGTGGTCCATCTTTCTACTTACTGAGCTAGTGAGCTCATCCCACGTGTACACCCCTTTTTAGATGATTTTGCAGGTCATACATCTGAGGAGCAGGGGGCGGGTCCCACAGTCGAGTTTCCTGAAGAGGACTGGTGGACCCCTGAGGAGTTAGAGCACGGCGCTGACTGCTTGTGCGAGAGCTGTGCTGTAGGACAGCAGTTCTGAGGCCGAGCTGAGCTCCACCTTGGAGGCCGTGCTGAGCTCCACTTCCGAGGCCGAGCTGAGCTCTTCTACTGATGCCGAGCTGGGCACAACCCCTGATGCCGAGCTGAGCTCCAGCCTTGATACCTAGCCGAGCTGTGTACTCTGATGGTTTTGATGATTTCCTATATATACTTGATATTTGAATTTTATTCTTTTTGTGTATATATCATGCCTTCGGGCCCAAATGTATATAATTATTGTGTCACAATTCGGGTATCAAGTATATGGGATTTATTCACAGGTAAAACTTAGTCTTCCGCTGATCTGATGAACTTATGTTAGTGTGTGTATGCTGTGGTGGAATACAGTATCTGATGATCCTGGCAGGTTTGGGTTAACCGGTGTTAACTCGGTCACCGCTCCGGTTCAGTGTGAACGGGGGTGTGACAACATCAACCAAGGATTGCTGCTTGGGAATGTTTTATAATTCTCCATGGGAAGCTCAAAATGATTGCGATAGGTTAGATCGGATTCGCCAGATTTATGGTTGTTGCTTTGAGGTAAGAGTTGCGAAAGCTGAGATGCAGTGACAGGGTCATCAAAGAGATCCTCACTTGTGAAGAGATCAAGTGGGTCGACTTGGAGAGGACTATCCATGTTAAATGATGGCCTACACAATCGCATCACTTTGAAGGCCAAAGAGTGCAGTCCAGCCGTCCAGGCATCAAGATCATCTCTCTCTCTCTCTCTCTCTCTCTCTCTCTCTCTCTCTCTCTCTGTGCAATTGAATGCAATTTGGAAGATTCAATTGGAGAAATCAGACTATCAGAGGGAGAGTTTTTCAGATACAATTAATGTGATTCCACCTCAGCAATTATACAGGTTAAGTGAGGTTAGGGCTATTTTAGGAAATTTGTTTTTAAATTTTCTTGGGCCCAAGGAACAATAATTAGCTTAGGGAATTAAGTAAATATCTTTAAACTTAAAACTAATGAATGTAAAATAAACTTTAGATCTTCTTATCTTGTAATAAATTGTTTTATCTAGTGGATCTAGGTAATTTTCCCTTTATTTTTCAACAATCAAACTTAGTCTACGATTTCGTTTTATTGCAATGAGAATTAAATGGAAGAGAAGTAAGATATTCAAGTTTAAAAAATAAACTTTTGGAGTGTTAACCAATGTATCACCAATTTTAAATCACTCTATATTTGATTATTGAATTTCACTTTACTTTGCATATAAAATCTTTTACTATAAAATTTAAAATAAAATTATAGCAGGCAGGCTCAATCAGGTTCACTCGCTAATTATATGCTTAACACATGCATATGAGGTCTACGGTGTAGCTAATTAGGTGAACACTCAACTTCCACCACTTTGATTGGTGATTGCCTATTTGACTTAAAAAACGTGTTTCACCTCCATTGTTCATCGAAATACCATTTTGTTAAGTTCATCGGTCGTTGCATACTCACTTTCCCTTTCACGCCTTTCTTTAGCTTCCACCATTCCTCTCCTTAGCCATTTCAAGTTATAAAGATGTGAACACACCGTTCTTATAGAGAGAAAGACACATTCCAAGGTGTGAAGTGGGAGAGATATCCAGGAGAATTATGAAATGTATCATAACTAATTTACTTCGATAAGAAATTTAAATAATATATAAAATCATATGGGTAATGATTATTAAAGTTTCTTTCTTAAGTTTGAAATTTTAACTTCCTTCCCTTTAAAATTCCTTTGCAACCAAACATATCTTAAAGCAATTCTAAATGAATTTTTCCTGCAACCAAACATAACCTAAGCAATTCTAGATGGATCAACAGTTCCCTCTAGATGAAGTGGTGTTCTGTTCTTCCAAGCTAACATTGATAGTTCTTGTTTTGATGCATACGTTTGATTGGAAAGAGGTTGGAGGGAAAGTCGCTGAAGAGGATTCCAATCCTTCTTATCATTAGTTATCCATCAATTACCTCATTGCTAAAATAGGAAAATGGGATTCTCTCCAACGACTCTCTCTGTCCGACAATTTTACAACCTCTCACATGCACACCTAAGGTTTTGTGTCAATCAGAAGCTGAAGAAAAATTGCAATGAAAATCGTTGAAGAAGATGCAAATCCGTAAATAGGTCTCACATAGAATATAGTGTCTCAAGCCATGATGATGGGACTGATCATCTTTAACCAAAATTTAGGTGACGTCGACTAGCACAACTTATTATTAAAAAAATAATAATAATAAAAAATAATAGTAATAAAATAAAACCAAAGATTTTATTTTTATTTTTTTAATAAGACCAAGAATTTAGTCAGCCATGAAATGAACGCTGGGACGTGTGGGCGTCCTTCAAAGTGTGTGTGTACCACTTGTACAACATTACAAGTACAAGTGGTGGTGTATGCATGAAAAGAGAACTTTCTCGCCGCTACCACACGGAATGCACAAGTTGTCTCTTAACGTACGTCACTCAACCCCAATTATAGTAGGGCGCCACATCAATATTCTATTATTTTACATTAGGCATATGATTCCAAGATGGGTGGCGTGGGGCCTGCAAGATTTTCTTCTATGTGAACTGGCATCAATAATTTCCACAAAAGAAAAAAAAAGTCGTAAATAATTACTTAAAATGTGTTAAACAATCTATATTTACTGATAGAGGAAAATAGCGTTGTAAAGCTGTACAGAGAACACCAGCAGTTCTCTCTCTCTCTCTCTTTCCATTATAGGGGTAGATATGTTATTTTATAAATAGGAAGGAGAGAGATAGACATTGAGAGACACTGGCTTATGCTAGGAGTCTCTTAGGTTGCACTGTTAGGTGCCTTATTTAAGAAATTAGTCAGGCTTGGTTGAGTTTAGGGTTTTAATGGGGTTCAGTTTCGGGCTTTAATGGGGTTCAGTCAAGCTAATCGAGTCTCAAACAGGCTAATGCACCATTAAAACCTTAAACGGGTCTTAACGAGCTTCGATTGTCTTAGATTTTAAAAATTGTAATATTATTTATCAAACCATCAACTATTTTAAAAATATTTTTCACTTAATTACATTTAATAATTGATAAAAATTTCAATATATACCTTATTTTATATAAAAAAAATATATGGGAGAGGGATAGGTATGCTAGCGCATTACATATGAATAAGGTATGCTAGCGCATTACCTAGGAATAAGGTATGCTAGTGGGATTTTAACCGTGTGATTTGATTATCTTAAATAAAATCATTAGATTGAGAGAAAAGGTCCAAAGCTTCAATCCACTACCGCTACACCTTATCTCTCCCCTAATTCTATCTCCAGATTTGGTCTAACGATTCAAGCCACACTAGAACGCTGCCACGTTGAAAGTAGTTTCCTTCCCTTTCCTCAAGTAACCATCACCTCCATTCACCCTCCTTTCCCTCTGCTCTCACGGTCATACTACGGTTCCCAAAACCTCCACCCCCAACAGCTCCGCCCTCTCTCTCTCTCTCTCTCTCTCTCTCTGGTGTTAATAGGGCTAATCGATTCTTCCAATGAGCTCATCGACAAGCCCAATTCCTTAGATTTCTCTGGTGCGGGGATTTTTTTCTGTTGTTCTTCAAACCCTAGGTCTATTGATTGAATTTCTTGATTAGTTTCTTCCTTTTTAAATTTGCATATGTAGTCTAAGGAGTTCGTTTTGATTCTAACTGATTAGGTCTGTTGATTGAATTTTTTTAAACTACAATTGTATCAGGAGAAAAGAGGGCATCCAAGAGGGCATCTCTTGAATGGCTGTGTACAACAAGCTCAGACTCAGATTTCCCACTTGACAGATGAGCCCAAGATGACAAGAAGTTGAATGATCCAATACCATCAAAAAAATTAAAGCATGGCTACCCCCAAAACCACATGCAAACCCTCCACAACCAATCCTTGTTATCTGCACACAAATTACAATGAACAATATAGAACTCCGCTTCAGAGTTGCGAACTCTAATGCCTTCCACTACAAAATTACAACTCAATCAGATGAAACAATTTGTAAGAAACAGAATATGGCAGTATGTATAACACTTTCATAAATTCCTCAATTAAATATTATTAAATGAAAAATGAGAGTATCACTTACAAGTCAATACAAATATACAGAATTGTAAACAAAATTCCTTCAAAAGTGCAGAGTTGAGTCGTATAAGAATACTTTCCTTAAGGTATTTGAATGCCCCATGCTTGTATGCAACTGGGTTGACCAATGTCCTCACCTCCAAGATAAAACAACTCTCCAATCTCTTAAGGTGCAACTCCAATGAGTGATTGCAGTAGGAAAAACCAAAGGTAATACTCATTCTATACTGTGTACGAAATGGTTGTAAACAGAGAGATTTTTGGTAAAACAGTCACTGTTTGTCTTAAGAACACTCAGAAAAGGACACTAGCAGAGAACATTTTTTTCGCACAGAGAGGTTTCCAAAACACACTTACAGAATGTAATTTCGTTTTTGGACTTCTACTATCTATTAAGGAGAAGGTGTCTGTACGTACAGGTACATGTCCAATGGTAAAGGGTATCTTTACATATATAGGTATATGTCTTAATGCCAATGGATGTATAGAACTAATGTACAGGTATGTATGGGTGTCTTTCACTTAATTTGAATTTCAAACATTCAAATTCGAATTTGGTGTAAAAAGATAAGTCTCTTGATACCCATACCCGTACCCAACCCCGACCCCAACCCTGACCTCGGCCATAGCCTGGCTCAGCTTGGCGCGTGTGATTCAAAAGCACCCAGAAACCCCCCCCCACACACACACATAACAAGGGAGAGTGTCTCTCTCAAGGGCTTGCACCCTTAAGAAACATTCTCACATATAAACCCCTCACACCTTTCATCCACTTCTGATGTGAGACTAAACAAACTTGAGAAAAATTACTTTTAGCTCTCTACTTGTCCTTACTAGTGTACAAACAATATTAAAAAAGTAAAAAAGGGGGGAAAAGTTTTGAACATTATTTGAAACTTTAACTTTACTAAAGTAATATTTTATATTATATAATATAAAATCCAACAATTCCCCCACAAGTTTCAAAAAAAGTCAGTAACACAGACATAACACTATGTGTATTAAACATAGTAGGACACATCATTGCAAGTGTTTTCAGGACTTGAACTTGCACTAGATTTGATGAATTACGCTACAGAGTACGGGTGAAGTCAGACTTCTTGAACCTTTCCTCTTCGTCGTAGCTAGTTAGCTCACCATCCATATCCCACTAGTTGACGTTTGGTATTCTTTTTTTCATGAAATAAATATTTTTCTTTTTAATAAAAACCGACCTTGTCCCTTATCTTGGTCTCATGGGTGTTTAGATAATTCGCCTTTAAAATTCTCATCGGTAGGCAGGCCTCACCTCCTACACCCACTTAGGTCAGCTTATAGTCTGCACCACAGTTAACACACCCCTACATCTGTGAGATCCCGCTTGATTAAGAGTTTATAACTCATATTCTTTTCTTTGTGGTGGTACTACTTTCCCATTTAACAAAAATGAGCACTTTAATTAGTAGTACTAGACAGGTCATCCAGTGACTTCGTTTGTATCCATTGAACCTAATTCAGGATATTACCTCTTCACATAGGTTGGGTGTCCATCACATGACCTATGGCATAGGCTTTAAGTTCATTCCTTTAGATTAATCATGAATAACTTTTGTAGGCATTGGCTTTGTGAACATATCTGCTAAGTTGCTTTCTGATTTCACAAAATCTATAGCTATAATTCCTTCATTTATATATTACCTTACAAGGTTATGTCTTAGACGAATATGTCTCATTTTTTCATTATATACCCTGCTCTTTGCTTTAGCTATTGCTGCTTGGCTACCACAATGAAGTCATATAGAAGGCACTAGTTTAAGCCATAATGGAATATCTGTCATTAAACTTCTAAGCCATTCAGCTTTAGTTCTAGCTTTTGTAAAACGATGAATTTCGCTTCCATGGTGGATCTTGTACCATAGGATTGTTTTACTGATTTCCATGAAACTGCTCCACCTTCTAATGTGAACACATATCTACTAATTGCTAAGGATTTATTTGTGTCTGATATCCAATTAGCATCATAATAACCTTCTAAAACAGTAGGATTTCCACTATAATAAAGTCCATAATTTATTGTACCCTTTAAATATCTCATTAGCCTGCCAATGCCATGCCAATGCTTTTTGCTTGCATTGTGAGCTTGTTGACTTAGTTTTCCAACTGCTAATACAATATCAGGCCTAGCATAGTTCATCAAATATGAAACAGAGCCTATAATTTGTGAATATTTCTTTTGATTTACAGGTTCACCCAAATACTTTTGTAAATGACATCCCATCTCTAAATGTGTCTTAATAATAGGTGAGTCAGAATAACTATACTTTTTAAGCATGTTCTCAACATAATGTGCTTGAGATAAAATTATCTCTCTTCCTTTTCTGATGATCTTAATTCCAAGAATCACATTAGCCTCACCCATATCTTTTGTATCAAAATTGGACATAAGCAGTCTTTTAGTTTGATTCACTATGTCCAAACTTGTACCCATAATTAACATATCATCTACATAAAGTAATATGAAAACATCTTTACCAAGATGGAATTTACTGTATAAACATCTTTCGGCATCATTCACAATAAATCCACTTGATAGGAGCCCATATCAAGTTTTTCATGCCATTGTTTTGTCTATACAATGATTTAACAAGCTTACACACTTTATTTTCTTTTCCAAGAACTTTATAACCTTCTGGTTGCTTAATATATATTTCTTCTTCTAAGTCTTCATTTATGAAAGCTGTTTTCACATCCATTTGGTGGATCACCAAATTATAGATGGAAGCAACTGCAATCATAACTCTTATGGTAGTGATTCTAGCTACTGGAGCAAAAGTGTCAAAGTAATCCATATTCTTCTTTTGTCTAAAACCCTTGACTACACGTCTAACCTTAAACTTATCAAGTGATCCATCCGGTTTTAATTTCTTTCGAAATATTCACTTAGTTTTTAATACTTTAGACCCTAAGGGGAAGTCAACTAATTCTCAAGTATGATTGGATACTATGGAATCTATTTCACTTTTTATAGTTTTCTTCCATAATACTGCATCTTGAGATGCTATAGCTTCTTTATATGTAAAAGGGTCATTGTCTACAACATAGACAAGCCAATCATCCTCTGAATAAGTAGACTTCTTTTATCTCTTACTTCTCCTTAATTGATTTGCATTATTTTCACTAGGTGTAGGATCAGATTCTTTTGACAAATTCTCTCCTAAGCTTAAATCATCACTATGTTCCTTATTTTCTAATAAGCTTATAATAAAAGGAAATATATTTTTGAAAAATTCAACATCCCTGGATTCCACTATATTGTTTTCTTCACGTACTTCATCTATGGTTTTAAGAACCATACAATGATATGCAGTACTATGTTTTGCATATCGATGAATACTCAATCAAAAGTCTTAGTGTCACATCCCGTTCACACAGAACCGGGCCAGTGATCGGGTTAATACCGGTTAACCCAAACCTGCCAGGATCATCTGATACAGTATTCCACCACAGCATACACACAACTAAGAAAGTGCTCATCAGTTCAGCGGAAGACTTGGTTTACCTGTGAATATTCCCATAATACTTGATACCCAAATTGTAATACAATAGTTAAGTACATGTGGGCCTGAAGGCATGATATTTACACAAAAAGAATACAATTCACATATCAAGTACACAAAAGGAATCATCAAAAATTAGAGAGTCAGCTCAGCTCGGTATTAGAAGTAGGGCTCAGCTCAGTATCAAAAGGTAGAGCTCAGCCCGGTATCAGAAGGTAGAGCTAAGCTCGATATCAAGACAAGGCTCAGCTCGGTATCAGGAGGTAGAGCTTAGCTCAGCATGAAAACTGCGGTCCCGCAACATAACCCTCGCACGAGCAATCCGTGCCGTGCTCTAATTCCTTAGGGACCCACCAATCCTCTTCAGGGAACTCAACCGTGGGGCCCGACCCATGCTCTTCAGACGGATGACCTGTAAAATCATCTAAAAGAGGTGCACACGTGGGATGAGCTCATTAGCTCAGTAAGTGGAAAGAATGACCACACAACAGTCCACACAACAAATCACAACCATATGCACTATATGCCATGCAATACATTTTAAAATCACATCCACCTAAGCAACATTACTAAGTCTTTAGTTTAGTGCTACTACAACCACAGTGCGCGTATACTCCGGGTACGAGCCACGAACTCCATCCCGCGATACGCCCATAGGGGCTGTCAGAGAAGGCCCACCGTGAGTACTCAGAAAAGTAAAACATGCCAACCATCGACTCTCAACATAAAATAAATGACAGAAATTAAAGGTGCTGACTCCAATAATTTAAAAGCAGTACGATTGGCCCTCTAGAATATACCACTAGGGTTGCCGACTGTCCTAATGACCAGCAGGGCGTATGTCTAACCGCCACAGTGACCTGACAACCGCGACCACTACTTTCCCCCAAATGGTAACCCAACACCTTAACCCCTATTGGGAAGGGTCGTAGCACGGGTAGATGATAATCCTAAACTGCATGTTCCTATATGACAATAGTACGATTGCATAGTGCCACCACGTCCCATACCACGGGCCACCAATACACTCGTTTCCAAGTCGACTACGACATTTAGTCTATTAATGCATCATACACAATGATGTCAACATTCATCACATAAGCATATCATCACTTGGCTTTTAGAAAATAAACACAGCACCCATGGCATAACAATGTGAGGATGACTAATCTACATAGCATTTTCATGATGACATGGCTAGTCTAGATACAATTAAATAAATGCCAAACAATGCTTTGAAACAAGGCCAAACATCCTCTCCCCTCTTACCTATAGTGTACAAGGACTCACGCTCGGTACGGGTGAGATTCGGTGCGAGAAGCGTAAGATTTGGTGAACCTATCATGAGTGAGCGGGGTTAGTATTTCATCACTTTGGGGTCAAAATTAACAAGATCCAATGACCAAATCATGTTTAGAATCCTAAAAGAAGGTCGCACGTCTGTTTTGGGTCCAATCGAACGTAAAAATCATGTTGGGAGCCTCTCGGGTGGGTCGGACAGCCCACCTGTCTAACCCACCAGTCAGACCCACCGGTCCTGACTGGCGGGTAGGTCGGCTCACCGATCGGCCCATCGATCTGGCCTTATGATTGGGCCCGAGGGTCCTACTAAGACCAGTGGGCAGGTCGGCCCGCCGGTTGGCCCCGAGTGTTTGTCCTCTCAGTCGGGTGCCCACAAGGGGGCCAAATGGCCCATCGGTCTTGACCCACCGGTCTTGGCGGGAAAATGCCATTTTCACCTGACACCTCCCCCAACCTTTGGGGAATCAAATGGGGCTCTTCCAAACCCATTCTCCACACATTCAAGGTCTCATAAGGTGATTCTAACCTACATCTAGGTTAGATTTAAGGAATGGAAAGCCATCTTACCTTCTTTGCTCAAGAACTCTTTCAAAACCCCAAAATCACTTCAAATCAACAATGCTTCTCCAACCTTGTAAACACTTCTTCAAATCCTTCAAAATCAACACATAGATCATCTATTAAACCTTAGATTCATCATCTCAAGGGGGATTTACCAGACCTCAAGAAACCCTACCCAAATCAAGGGTTTTACTTGGGTATGGTGAAAGTTTAAGGAACCTAGCCCTTGCTCACCACTAAATGTAGATCTAGTGTTGGAGATCACTCTTCCGGCGTTGGAATGGAAAGATCAAGCCTCAGCGCCGCTAAAATCCATCTCTTCTTCCTTTTCCTTCTCTTCTCTTCTTCTTTCCCTTCTTTTCTCTCTCTCCTCTTTACTCTTCTCACCAACGTCCGAGTGTCATAAATGAGAAAAGAAAAAGGAAAATTTAAGTGCTATTTATACTTCCTAAAATAACTAAGTAATCATATGGGTGGGTCACTCAGGTGGGTGGATGTGCCCACCTGTGACCGCCCACCTGAGGGCCAAAACTTGCCCAACAAGTGGGATTTTGACAGAGTTCAGCCCTCAGCACGAAACTCACACTTGGCATAAGATGTAATATACGTATGCGCCTAAAGATATGGCTACATACCTGCTTTATCAGTACATGGCCTTATGATAGGTGCATGTACACGGCTTGGATACACTCGTCTCCTCTGGCATTGGCTCGGACTTGTCGGGCCAGCCGGTGTTTAAGGTCACCCTTGCCATCATGGTCCATAAGGAACCCGCCTTAACCCTCTCCGATTCGGGTCCTATATAGTTAAACCGGGTCAACCGTGAAATTAGACCGGGTTTAAGAAGTAGGGTATTACATTTACCCCCCCTTTCTAAAAATTTCATCCTCGAAATTGGCATACCTGGTTGTTCAAAAAGATGAGGGTACTTGGCTTGGATTTCATCTTCTTTCTCCTAAGATGCTTCTTCAAGTGAATGATTAGCTCATCGCACCTTTACATAGGAAATGGAGCGGTTGCGAAGGCTTCTTCACCTTTCAGCCAGCTGCTCTATATAGGTCATGTCAGCTTCTTGGTATTCTGGTTCCACGGGTAATATATGAGAGGGATCATGAACGTATCGCTTCAGCATGGATACATGGAATACATTATGAACATCCCTGAGTGAAGGTGGCAGAGCAAGCATGTAGGCTACTGAGCCAACCCGGGCTAAGATCTCAAATGGTCCAATGAATCTTGGGCTCAACTTCCCCTTTCTGTGAAACCTTTGTAACCCTTTAGTAGGAGAGATCTTGAGAAATACCTTTTCTCCTGGTTGAAATTCGATGTCTTTTCTGTGGGTGTCTGCATAACTCTTTTGACGAGACTGAGCTGCTTTAATCCGTTCTCGAATAACATCGACCTTATCGCAAGTCATCTGTATCATTTCATGCCCTAACATTCGACGTTCACCAACCTCATCCCAATATAAAGGAGTTCTGCACTTCCTGCCATATAATGCCTCATACGGAGCCATCCCAATTGTAGCTTGGTAACTGTTGTTATAGGCAAACTCCATAAGGGGTATATATTCTTCCCAACTACCACACATTTCCATTGAACATGGCCTGAGCATATCTTCTAATATCTGTATGGTCCGCTCCGACTGACCATCAGTCTGCGGGTGGAAAGCGGTACTCAAATTCAGTTGTGATCCCAAGGCACGTTGGAAGCTTTTCCAAAATTTGGAAGTGAATCTTGGGTCCCTATTCGATACAATGCTCACTGGTACTCCATGTAAGCGCACTATGTTATCCATATAAAGTTGTGCTAGTTTGGCCATAGAGAACTTGGTCTTGATGGGAATGAAATGAGCAGTCTTAGTAAGCCGATCAACGATCACCCATATCACGTCCATCCCCTTAGGTGTACATGGTAGTCCGGTGACGAAGTCCATTGTAATCCTATCCCATTTCCATTCTAGTACTGGGAGTGGCTGAAGAGTACCATAAGGTCGATGCCTCTTAGCTTTTACTTTCTGGCATGTAAGACAAGTTGCCACATACAGAGCTATTGTGACTTTCATGCTTGGCCACTAGTAATTTTTTTTTAGGTCTTTGTACATCTTTGTACTTCCTGAGTTAAGTGAGTACTAGGAGCTATGTGCTTCTCGCACTATCTTGTCTTGTATATCCAAATCATCGGGTACACACAATCTGCCTTGAAACATCAACGCCCCATCACTGGCTAAAACAAAATATGGGTCATTCATTATTTGATCTTGAACCTTAACTCTGATCCACTGCAATTCAGGATCCAAAGGTTGTTTCATTATTACCTCTTGCCTAATAGTTGGATGCACTTGTAGAGCCGTTAAGGACACAGTCAACCATTTAAGGTTTTCTGATTGACGTTCAACTCTAAGGTTGCTCCTTCATATAAGAGAGCTTCATCCATTAGCGTCGCCTCTTGTACAAGTGATGGGCTGACTGTTAAGTACGAGAGTGACACAGTCTGTGCCTTTCGACTCAATGCATCTGCCACTAAATTCGCCTTTCCAGGATGATACTGAATGTCACAGTCATAATCCTTCATGAGCTCAAGCCATCTCCTCTGCCTCATGTTCAAATCCTTCTGGGTGAAATAGTACTTAAGGCTTTTGTGATCACTGTATATCTCACACTTCTCCCCATACAAATAATGTCGCCAAATCTTAAGGGCAAAAATGATTGCAGTTAGTTCCAAGTCATGAGTGGGGTAGTTCTTCTCATACTCATTTAGTTGTTGGGATGCATATGCTATTACCTTACCGCGTTGCATAAGAACACAACCCAAACCAACTTTGGAAGCATCAGTGTAGACTGTCATTCCACCTGTGCCTTCAGGGATGGTCAACACAGGGGTTGACACCAACCTCTTCTTCAATTCCTGGAAACTCTTCTCACATTCCTCTACCCAGTCGAATTTCACACCCTTTTTGGTTAATTTAGTCATTGGCGCTGAGATTCGAGCAAAATTTTCAATGAAGCGCTGATAATATCCGGCCAAACCCAAGAAGCTTCTAATTTCAGTGACATTCTTAGGGCTTTCCCATTCTACTACTACTTTCACCTTATCAGGATCCACCTCGATTCCTGCCTTAGACACTACGTGCCCCAAGAATCTAACTTGCTCAAGCCAAAATTCACATTTGTTGTATTTGGCAAACAACTGTTGTTCTCTCAACCTCTGTAATACCATTCTCAAGTGTTGAGTGTGCTCCTCTTTTGTCTTGGAGTAGATCAAGATGTCATCAATAAAAATAATTACCCATTTATCGAGGACATTGTGAAATACTCGATTCATTAAATCCATGAATGCTGCTGGTGCATTGGTTAACCCAAAAGATAACACTAGGAACTCATAGTGACCATACCGAGTCCTGAATGTTATCTTGGGTATGTCGCTGCTCTTTATCTTGAGCTGATAATAGCCTGATCGAAGGTCTATCTTTGAAAATACCTTGGCACCCTGCAACTGGTCAAATAAATCATCAATGCGTGGTAATGGATACCGGTTCTTAATGGTTGGCTTATTTAATTCTCGGTAATCGATGCACATACGCAAGCTGCCATCCTTCTTTTTGACAAACAATACTGGGGCACCCCAAGGTGAAACACTTGGGCAAATAAACCCCTTTTCCAATAATTCCTGCAACTGCATCTGCAACTCCTTCAATTCAGCTGGTGCCATCCTGTACAGGGCTTTGGATACTGGAGCTGCTCCAAGGGTTAAATCTATGGCAAACTCTAACTCTCTATTAGGTGGTAAATGCATCAGATCATCTGGGAAGACGTCGGGAAACTCTTTAACCACCTTCATCTCTTCAAGAGGTGTAATCCTTGCATCAACATCAAGTACCGATGCTAAGTAGCCCTGACATCCACTTTCCAACAATTTCACCGCTTGAAGGGCGGAGACAAGGACCTTTCTCACCCGTTTCATTTTATCTGCTTGGTATACCAATTCTCTTCCTTCGTCATCTGTCACCCTAATCAGCTTTTCAACACACATCACATTAGCTCGATGAGTCGACAACCAATCCATGCCCAGTATAATATCAAAATTCTGCATATTGAACTTAATGAGTTGTGCATCCAATTTCTTCCCACTAATTTCCACTGGGCACGGCCCATACACCTCCTTCAACTGTGCAACTTTACCAGTAGGCATACTAACAATCATTCCATGATCTAGGATCCTGGCTGGCATCCCAAGTTTCTCGGTAAATCTCTTAGATACGAATGAATGTGTAGCTCCTGAATCGAATAAAAAGTAGGCTGGTATGCCCGATATGGATAGGACACCTAGTGTAACAATGCATATAATTTCAGTAGGTCATCAATATTTAAAATAAGGAAATTCTTAAATTTAAAATGTACCTGCTACCACTTCTGTGCTAGCCTCAGCTTCCTCAGCTGATAGGGCATACATCCTTCCCTGCGGTTGATTTCTCCAAGTTAAGGGAGGTCGGTACGCTGAGGGCTGACTAGAGGGCAAGGCTGGTCTGACCCGACAGTCTTTTCCATAGTGCCCATAGGAATGGCAGTTAAAGCAACGGATCTGAGATGTCGGAACTGGGGCAGGGCCCCTCTGCACTTGACCCGTTGAAGATGGAGGTCAGGGCGGCTTTGGAACTTTAGGTACCGTACTAGTGTTTGGGTGGAAAGATGTAGAACCCGAACCACTAGCCGATTGAGGAGGGTAGCTAGATGGCCTATAAGGCTGCCTATAAGTAGGCCCAGAACTGTCCGACCCACGGTATGCCTTGGAGGAGTTTCCCATGTCCGGAAATGGATTTGTTCTCTTCCACAGTCTAGGTGTGAGGGATTGTTCTCCCTTCTGCTTATCCTCCATGGTCTTGGCCTTCTGCATAATCTGGCCATAGTCGGTCAAATCTAAGACCTCAAGTACAGACCCAATGGATGCCTTTAGGCCCCTTAGAAATCTTGCAGCCTTCTCTTCAGCTGTCCTTATATGCCTAGGGGAAAAATGGAACAAGCTCTCAAACTGCTGCTGATACTCAAGGATAGTCTTACCTCCTTAAGTTAAGGCCATAAACTCCATCTCCTTGCGGTCTCTAAAGCTGTGTGGGTAATGATTGTCCAAGAACAACTCCTTGAACTGTTCCCAGGTGGGTTCAGGATGGGCGGCCAACAATATGGGCTTAGAGGCTTGCCACCAAGAGTTGGCCTCCCTCTTGAGTTGCAACCCCACACAAATGAGTTTCTATGCATCTGTGTACTCAATCACCTTAAATATTTTCTCTAGCTCCTGGATCCACTGGTCTGACTCCAAAGGATCACCCCCCACCTTAGAGAATACAGGTGGCAAGTTTCTCTTGAATGACTCCACTACCTTTGACGTATTATTCGTTGGCGGATAATTAGGAGCATAAGCCAGATAGTAAGAGTATGGAGGGGGCACCCCATACGGAGGAATACTGAATGGCCGAATTGGAGGTGTACCTCCCACTTGTGGTCTCGTACCATACCCTACAGGCGGGTCCTGTGGAGTAAGTATCCAGGGAGGTTGACCTGATTGAGAAAGGTCCAATTGTTGCTAAATAGCAGTCATAAATGCTTGCTGTTGCTGAAGCATTTGTTGCTGGAAAGCCTGTTGTGACTACTGAATTATGGTAGCAACATCCCCCAGAGTAATAACCGGTGGAGGGTCCGGAAGTGTAGTCGTAGGTGGGTCCCCATGTGCCCCACCCTGACCAAAGGTCTCTGGAGGTGGTGGAAGTGAGGTTTGCCCCACAGAGCGGGACCTCATGGGATTCGGTGGTCGACCGACCAGACGAGGACCACGCGGGGTACCCCGTGCATTGCTACCGGATCTAGTATGTATCATCGTATCCCTGTACCTGGAACATATCATACACCACATTGGTTAAACACCATAGAGTTGATATTGGCACATAATTTTATGCCAACATGCAGGGTATTATAGTGTATGATAGTTTGCAACTAACCGCAACGTAATTCCAAAAATACAGGGTTAGTGCTTCAACAAGTATGTCAATGGTCCCACTTAACCATAACATATTATTATAAGAATAATAATAATATTAATAATATTAATAATACTCATAAAATATTAACAATCCCCGTGTAGGTTGGCCCACTGGTCCAAATCTTCAACCAGCAGGCTGACACTGGCGGGCAGGTGGGCCCGCCGGTCTTAGCCGAGCGAAAATCTTGAACAGGGCATTTAAGCCCCTATTCTTCCTTATTTCCCCCCATTTCCCTTCTCTCTCTCTCAGGCGATTTTGGGGAGCATCTTGACGCTTCCTTTTGCGATCTCACTCAACGATCCGGCGCTTTTGAGAAGATTCAACTCTCCACTTACAAGTAAGTTTCTTCCTCATTTCCTTCTCAGAACTTGCATTTTGGGGTAGAAACTCATGAGTTGTCTTAAATCTCACTTCCTTTCCATGTTTCTTTCCATAGAATAGTGATTTCCTATGAATGTGATGTTTCTCTTGTGATTTATTTCTAGTTCTAGATTTACTTCTTCATTTTTGAGAGAAAACCCCAACCGTGCCCTAGTTTTCTCAAATTTGGGGATTTCTTCAATTCCTGCTCTTTTTCCCCAATTAATAACTCAAATGCAATGCATTATGTTTGATTTATACTTAACATGCTGTAGAGACCATAGAAAGTCCCTTATGTTTAAAATCCCATTTCTTCCCATGAAAATCCATCTTTTGTGTTGGGTTTTCTTTGATTCTCTTTCACCTCAATATCATAATAGTAGATGTTTTTGCATATTCTAAATTGTAGAATGACGGCATTTCATCCATGAGCATGTAAGCTTCATGCTTCACTCTATTGTGAGTCTTTCCATTTTTTTCTTCCTTAGATTGAACTTGTACAATGAGAATTGGGGTTTTTCTTTTCTATCATTCTCTACTTGCCATGCTTTACTTGCCCCTTTCTGTCACATTGCTGTTTTGCCATAATCTCTGCCTTGTCACTGGCTAAGCATTTCATTCATAGACTTTTTATCATTCCTCACTTGTCACATTTTGTCACATTCTATTTTTCCATGATTTCTGTTTTGTCACTTACCCTTCTTTCCTCTTTTCTTACCAGGATGTCATCTCGCAAAGGCAAGGAGCCCGCATCCTCTGGCACTCGACGTAAGACCACCGCTTCTAAGCGGAAGAGTGCGGGGACTAGTTCTCCAGCCCCTCGCACAGGGCGACCCGGACCTGCCCCCATTGATCATTCTGACTATGACGAGGAACTCTTCCACTATTCAGAGGCAGCAGCCAACTGGCAGGCCTTCCTGAAGAAGTCTGTAATGATGGAGAAGACTGTGGTAGTTGACGACTTCCACAAGATTCAGCTTCAGGAGAGGTTCACAGTACTGGGTTGGCAGTCTATCCTCCACATAGACCGTCCGTGCTACGAGCAGTTGGTCCGTAGAGTCTACTGCAACCTGGAGGTTTCCTACCAGTACGGGGAGTATGCTATAATCAGTATGGTGAAGGGGTTGACATTCAGCTAACCGTGGACACCCTAGCTAGTATTTTGGGCCTCTCTTCAGCTGGCCACCGTTACTACAGTCCTCCCAGGAGTAAGCCCATGGGTCCGTTCATGAGTTTGGAGACATCGGACTACATCTATGAGACCATCTGTGGCAGCAGTGCGTGTCCGGAGTCCGAAACATCATTTTTCCCAGAGGTTCGCGTATTTGCCCGATTGGTCCAGTTCAACTTGCTCCCCAGAGGAGGTCACCGGAACCAGATGGGCTTCATGGCAGCCTTTTTAGCCTTCTGCATCTATAAGGCTTTAGAGGGGGGTGACGAGCACTTGTGCTTATCCTACGTCATCCTCAAGACCATAGAGCACCACACTTCTCACCCCGAGGATGGAGGATTTCCATATGGCAGGATCCTCACTAGGATCTTTGAGTTCTTCGGAGTGGACCTGAGTGGTGAGGAGGGGAAGACTCCAACGGACAAGTTCGACAGGGGAAATCTCTTGAGGATGGGTCTCCACACCCTTATGGATATACCTCAGAGAGCAGGAGCTCAGAGAGGTAGGGATAGGAGGGCTGCCCCTATGGAGGATGTTCCCATGGAGGAGGAGTCTAGTGGGGAGGATGAGGACTATGTTCCTCAAGATGAGGAGGATGATTTGGTGGATGAGGACATCCTTGAGGAGGTGCCTCAGGAGTCGAGAGGTACTGATCCTGGCTTCACCAGAGCTGCAGGCCCACAGCATAGAGCCCCACCACCTGAGAGTGGTGCATATGATTTTGAGGGCATGATGTCCACTATGAGGGCTTTGAAGGATGGCCAAGATCAGCTGTTAAGAAGACTGGATGAGAGTGCTTCTAGGGAGGAGCGAATCCTGGAGAGGCAGGCTACTTTGGAGAATTCCTTCCTCAGACTGGGCCAGGACTTGGATACAACGGCCAATGCCATCTCAGTGGATTTTGGCCGACTTCAGAGGGATGTACAGCTGGTGAACTCGAGGTTCGACTACTACGACCATCGACTCAACGTCAACTCTAGACCTCAGGTGAACGGGGTAGTAGTATTGGACGATGACGACGACGATGATTAGTGAGGACTTAGCTCGTCCACACCAGCTTCTCACCTGTTCCATGTTGTCTACCCTATTGTATTTTTCCTTTCTTTTCTCATTCTTTGTACTTTCTCTGTAACTGGACTTATTTGTGGGATGATGTGTTTTGACAATGGTCTGTGGTGGATTTGTATATTTGATAACTTGTGTAGTTTAGTTGTGGTGTCATTGTTAATTTTGATCATTGTTATATATATGAATATGTTGTTTATCAGGTGTTTGTGTGAAAATTTTTGAAAATCTCATTTTGCGCCATTATGCTGTCGAAATTTCGTCAAACTTGTACTCGATGGGTTATGACACAAATTAATTAACCTTTTATTTTTTTCTCACGCATGCCATGAATGCAATATCTAAATGCAACCAGTTTTATTCCTTTCTTTCTTTGGCTTTTAACTCTTTAAAGTTTTTACATTAACCCAATCCCATTTCCTATTATAGCTTCTACGGGGTCTAAACAGTATGCTGTGAGTGGAGTAGAGCATCACGCTCTGATACCACCGTTGTCACACCCTGTTCACACAGAACCGAGCCAGTGACCGGGTTAACACCGGTTAACCCAAACCTGCCAGGATCATCTGATACAGTATTCCACCACAGCATACACACAACTAAGAGAGTGCTCATCAGTTCAGCGGAAGACTTGGTTTACCTGTGAATATTCTCATAATACTTGATACCCAAATTGTAATACAATAGTTAAGTACATGTGGGCCCGAAGGTATGATATTTACACAAAAAGAATACAATTCACATATCAAGTACACAAAAGGAATCATCAAAAATCAGAGAGTCAGCCCAGCTCGGTATTAGAAGTAGGGCTTAGCTCGGTATCAAAAGGTAGAGCTCAGCCCGGTATCAGAAGGTAGAGCTCAGCTCGATATCAAGACAAGGCTCAGCTCGGTATCAGGAGGTAGAGCTCAGCTCGGCATCAAAATGTGGTCTCGCAGCACAACCCTCGCACGAGCAATCCGTGACGTGCTCTAATTCCTCAGGGACCCACCAATCCTCTTCAGGGAACTCAACCGTGGGACCCGACCCGTGCTCTTCAGACGGATGATCTGCAAAATCATCTAAAAGAGGTGCACACGTGGGATGAGCTCACTAGCTCAGTAAGTGGAAAGAAGGACCACATAGTAATCCACACAACAAATCACAACCATATGCACTATATGCCATGCAATACATTTTAAAATCACATCCACCTAAGCAACATTACTAAGTCTTTGGTTTAGTGCTACTACAATCACAGTGCACGTATACTCCGGGTACGAGCCACGAACTCCATCCCGCGATATGCCCATAGGACTGTCGGAGAAGGCCCACTGTGAGTACTAGAAAAAGTAAAATATGCCGACCATTGGCTCTCAAAATAAAATAAATGACAGAAATTCAAGGTGTTGACTCCAGCAATTTAAAAGCAGTACAATTGACCCTCTTGAATATACCACCAGGGTTGCCGACTGTCCTAATGACTAGCTGGGCGTATGTCTAACTGCCACAGTGACCCGACAACCGCAACCACTACTTACCCCTAAATGGTAACCCAACACCTTAACCCCTGTTGGGAAGGGTCGTAGCACGGGTAGATGATAATCCTAAACCGCATACTCCTATATGACAATAGTACGATTGCATAGTGCCACCGCGTCCCATACCACGGGCCACCAATGCACTCGTTTTCAAGCCGACTATGGCATCTAGTCTATTAATACATCATGCACAATGATGTCAACATTCATCACATAAGCATATCATCACTTGGCATTTAGAAAATAAACACAACACCCATGGCATAACAATGTAAGGATGACTAATCTACATAGCATTTTCATGATGACATGGCTAGTCTAGATACAATTAAATGAATGCCAAACAATGCCTTGAAACAAGGCCAAACGTCCTCTCTCAACTTACCTGTAGTGTACAAGGACTCACGCTCGGTACGGGTGAGATTCGGTGCGAGAAGCGTAAGATTTGGTGAACTTATCATGAGTGAGCGGGGTTAGTATTTCACCACTTTGGGATCAAAATTAACAAGATCCAATGACCAAATCATGTTTAGAATCTTAGAAGAAGGTTGCACGTCCGTTTTGGGTCCAATCGGACGTAAAAATCATGTTGGGAGCCTCTCGGGTGGGTCGGACAGCCCACCTGTCTGACCCACCAGTCAGACCCACCGGTCCTGACCGGCGGGTAGGTCGGCCCATCGGTCTGGCCCACCGGTTGGGCCCGAGGGTCCTGCTAAGACCGGTGAGCAGGTCGGCCCGCCGGTTGACCTCGAGTGTCTGTCCTCTCAGGCGGGTGCCCACAAGCGGGCCAAATGGCCCACCGGTCTTAGCCCACTGGTTTTGGCGGGAAAATGCCATTTTCACCTGAAACCTCCCCCAACCTTTAGGGAATCAAATGGGGCTCTTCCAAACCCATTCTCCACACATTCAAGGTCTCATAAGGTGATTCTAACCTAGATCTAGGTTAGATTTAAGGAATGGAAAGCCATCTTACCTTCTTTGCTTAAGAACTCCTTCAAAACCCCAAAATCACTTCAAATCAACAATGCTTCTCCAACCTTGTAAACACTTCTTCAAATCCTTCAAAATCAACACATAGATTATCTATTAAACCTTAAATTCATCATCTCAAGGGGGATTTACCAGACCTCAAGAAACCCTACCCAAATCAAGGGTTTTACTTGGGTATGGTGAAAGTTTAAGGAACCTAGCCCTTGCTCACCTCTAAACGTAGATCTAGTGTTAGAGATCACTCTTCTGGCGTCGGAATGGAAAGATCAAGCCTCGGCGTCGCTGAAATCCATCTCTTCTTCCTCTTCCTTCTCTTTTCCTCTTCTTTCCCTTCTTTTCTCTCTCTCCTCTTTAATCTTCTCACCAACGTCCGAGTGTCATAAATGAGAAAAGAAAAAGGAAAATTTAAATGCTATTTATACATCCTAAAATAACAAAGTAATCACATGGGTGGGTCACTCAGGTGGGTGGATGCGCCCACCTGTGACCGCCCACCTGAGGGCCAAAACTTGCCCAACAAGTGGGATTTTGACAGAGTTCGACCCTCGGCACAAAACTCACACTTGGCATAAGATGTAATATACGTATGCACCTAAAGATACGGCTACATACCTTCTTTATCCGTACATGACCTTATGATAGGTGCATGTACACGGCTTGGGTACACCCGTCTCCTCTGGCACTGGCTCGGACTTGTCGGGCCAGCCGGTGTTTAAGGTCACCCTTGTCATCATGGTCCATAAGGAACCCGCCTTAACCCTTTTTGGTTCGGGTCCTGCATGGTTAAACAGGATCAACCGTGAAATCAGACCGGGTTTAAGAAGTAGGGTATTACACTTAGGACCAACCTTTCTTTTCTTTGGTTCTAAAATGGCCACTTTAGCTAGGCAACCCCATACTTTTAAATGGTTTAAACCAGGTTGTCTATCAAACCATAACTCAAATGGTAACATACCGGTCTTCTTGTGGGGTATCTTATTTAGAATATAACAAGCAGATAAAATTGCTTCCCCCCACAAGTCAAGTGGTAATCCCAAACTAATTAGCATTGAATTCATCATTTCCTTTAATGTTTGGTTCTTCCTTTCAGCTATACTATTTTATTATGGTTTATAGGAATGTGTAATTTCATGTATGATGCCATATTTTTCACAAAAGTCATTTATGCTAAAGTATTCTGAACCCCTATTGGTTCTAAGTCTTTTGATTTTCTTTTCTAATTGGTTTTCAACTTCAATTTTGTAAGATATGAAAGCATTTCCTATTTCATTCATAGAATTAAGCAAATAGATCATAGTGTACCTTGAATAATCATCAATAAATGTCATAACATATTTTTTACCACCCCTTGATTCACAAGACTTAAAATCACATAAATCACTATGAATAATGTTAGAAAGACCACTTTGCCTTGTTACAGATTTGTGTGGTTTTTTGGTAAACTTTGCTTCTACACAAGTTGTACATTTATTCAATGATGGTTTAATGTTTGCCTTAATCAAACCCATTTTACAAATTTTAGAAATGTAAGGGGCACTACTATGACTTAATCTACCATGCCATAATTCAAAACAATCCACAAAGTAAACAGAGGAACCAGATTTTTCATTAATTATTTAAGAAACACTTAATACAAATAGGCCATCACTCAAGTAACCCTTCACAACAAATACATCATTTTTTAACATAACAACCTTATCAACCTCAAAAGATAATTTCATTCTAGCCTTGTTCAAGAGTGGTTCCGACACCAAGTTTCTTCGAATATCCAGAACATGAAGCACATTATCCAAAATCAAAGTCTTCCCTGAAGTTAAATTCAATGTGACTTTCCCTTTGCCTATGACACTTAAAGTCTGTGAATTTTTCATAAATACCTTATCACCAGATGTGATAGGTAAATATTTAATTAATACGTTCCGGTCTCCACTAATGTGTCTAGTGGCACCTGTATCTATTATCCACTCTTTAGGATTCTCAACCATATTCACTTTAGTACTCATAGTAGTGAAGATGTCATCTTCAAGTAATTTAATTTTTGTTTTATCCGACATCTTCTTCTTGTTCCGATATTCTTTTTTAAAATGGCCTGGTTTCTTACAAATGAAACATTTACCTTTCTTCTTGAAGATCTTGTCTTTCTTAACTTGAAGACCTTTCTTGGATTGATTTTGATTCTCAGTCTCAACAATGTTAGCCTTCAATTTTTGAGTGCTACTTGCCTCAACCTTATCCTTTGCTTTGTTCCCTTCCTCAATTTTAATTCAAACTACCACTTGTTCGAATGTCCACTGCTTCCTCTTATGTTTCATTGTCAATTTGAAATCATTCCAAGAGGAAGGTAGTTTTTCAATTAGGGAATTGGTAACAAAAGCATCCGGCAAAATGATATTTTCTGTTGCCAACTTACCAACTAAGACTTGAAACTTATCTATTTGGGTGATATCTCTTGGCCCTCATCCATAACAAAAGTTAAAAAATTTGCTACCACATACTTGCTACTCCCTGCATCATCAAGGGTGTACTTCTTTATAAGTGCATTCCACATTAAATGGGCATACTCAAAAGAATTATACACACTGTATAAGTTGATTGAAAGACAATTCAAAATGCGGTTCTTGCACTGAAAATCAGCCTCTACCCATGCAAGTCGTCTTGCTTCAAGAATTGGATCTTCAGTTTGTTGTAGCTTTGGTTCTGTCAAAGCATAGGCAACTCCAACTTGAGACAATGCAAAAAGCATCATTTGTTTCCACCGTTTGAAATTCTGACCACTAAATTGGTCAATCTTATCAAACTCAGTCACAATCTTCATCCTCTCCATAATAGGTTGAAGTGTCCCAACTGTTGGTACAACATTGGTTGGAATAAAGTCAATAGTAGGCAAAATTGGAATTGGATCAGTTGTTGTACCATCATTTGTTCCATCTTTTGCATTAAGTGTATACTTTGAAATACTAGCCATAGTCTTATACCTATTCAGTTCAAATACCTTAAGATTGTAAGAAACAGAATATGGCAATAGTTATAAGACTTTGACGAATTCCTCAATTAAATATTATTAAATGAAGAAGGAGAGTATCACTTACAAGTCAATACGAATATGTAGAATTGTAAACAAAATTCCTTCAAAAGTGTAGAGTTGAGTCATATAAGAATACTCTCCTTAAGGTATTTGAATGCCCCGTACTTGTATGCAACCGGGTTGACCAACGTCCTCACCTCCAAGATAAAACAACTCCCCAATCTCTTAAGGTGCAACTTCAATAAGTGATTGCAGTAGGAAAAACCAAAGGTAACACTCAAATGTATAGTGTGTATGAAATGGTTGTAAACAGAGAGGATTTTAGTAAAACAATCACTGTTTGTCTTAAGAACACTTAGAAAGGGACACTGGCAGAGAGCATTTTTTCCCATAGAGAGTTTTCCAAAACACACTTACAAAATGTAATTTTGTTTTTGGACTTCTACTATCTATTAAGGAGAAGGTGTCTGTATGTATAGATACATGTCCAATGATAAAGGGTATCTTTACATGTACAGGTATATGTTTTAATACCAATGGGTGTATAGAACTAATGTACATGTACGTATGGGTGTCTTTCACTTAATTTGAATTTCAAAAATTCCAATTCAAATTTGGTGTAAATCTTAAATCTCTTGATACCCATACCCAACCCCAACCCCAGTCACGGCACGACTTAGCTCGGCTCGGCTCGACGTGCGTGATTCAAAAGCACCTCAGGAATCCCCACACACACATGACAAGGGAGAGTGCCTCTCTTAAGGGCTTGCACCCTTAAAAAACATTCCCACATATAAACCCTTCACATCTTTCATCCACTTCCGATGTGGGACTAAAAAAACTTGAGAAAAGTTGCTTTTAGCTCTTTACTTGTCCTTACTAGTGTACAAACAATATTCAAAAAGTAAAAAATGGGGGAAAAGGTTTTGAACGTTATTTGAAACTTTAAATTTACTACAATAATATTTTATATTGTATAATATAAAATCCAACACAATTTAATCTAAAAAATCAAAACGAGGAAAAAAAATTAGACTAAATTTAAGAGGGAGACGAACCAGAGCTCCTCTACCACAATGACCCAATCTGCAAGGTTCCTTTGGGTCCTGTAACTCTTATAGACCTTCTGAAGCTTAACCATAGCTGCATCAAGCTTCGCTCACTGGCTTGAGGAGAAAAAAAAAATCTTTGGAGAAAAAATTACCGTTGGTTTTGTTTCAAAAAGAAATATCTTTAGTTTCTTCTGTATTCGGATGAAGTTATCTTTATTCTTCATTGCAACTGAACCCACATCCTCGCCATCTAGAACTATATCCTTTTAACGACATCGTTGCTTCAAATTTCATTTTTTGGGTCTCCCCATTCTTGAAGATTTCTAAGGTCCGATGAATACGGTGTGTTGCTTCTTTCTGTAGTAGAGCCGATGAATTTCTTCTTTCAATAGTAGGGCCAGCAATAGGAGAGATGAGAGAGAGAGAGAAAGAGAGAGAGAGAAGAGAAACTCACCGGAGCTTGGCAGTCTCCCTGTGGCCAAAACTTTTGGAGCCTCTGCCGGTGTTATAGGCACGTTTCAACTTGCTGGCGGTGGTGATGCTTTGGGCACACTGGCCGGAGAAGGGGTCATGGTTGGGGGAGTAGTAACCAGAGCAGTGACAGGTGAGTGCAAAGGAACAACTAGGCGAAAGTCCTCCGTGGAGCTACGGTATTGGGCAGGTTTTGTAAGATAACGATTTTGAATGGAGGAGCTTTTTTATGTTTCATCTAACAGTTAAAACCCCGCTAGCATACCTTATTCCTAGGTCACTAGCATGCCTGTCCTTTTCCCAATATATATATACCATATAAATGGTCGGACTCAAGCCTAACAAATTTATTTATCGATCGATCTAGGTCTGACCATAAATGTGTCAGGCTCAATCGGGCCTATGGGGACGGGTTTGGAATTGACACCCCTAGCCTATGCTACATAGCTTGGCAATGTTCTTTTCCTCATAATGTTGGGAAAAAGGAGTTAGTCCGAGAGTGTGTGGGCTACACCTAGATATGTAGGGAGGAAAAATAACCGTTGTGCCCCCATAAAAGGAAAAAATGCCCACCCTATTGATGCATCCTTATGCACTCCCATTGTCCCTCATGCGATGTAGGGGCCATGCTCCCGATTAGAGAACTCTTTCCCCATAATTTTTTATAGTGAAAGGAATCTATATGCTAACACCTTGTAAAAAAATTATGTATGTTAGCATCGTATTGATCGTCAGATTTCCCTTTCTATGTATCAATCGTTCCATCCATTTTTTAGCGCCAAAATTTGAATTCCCATCTCAACTGACGTAGTATCTGCGTATAAGAAGGAAACATGAGGTAGTAACAGAGTTTAAGGAGTCCACCACCTGCGGAGGTGTGATACCCATACATGGAGGGGCATAAGTGGGAAGGAAGTTAAACAAATATACTATTTAAGGCAGAAGAAGTCAGCAAAAAAAATAAAAAAAGGATCGTCAACAAATCACACCGAAGCCTATCAGCAATGCAAGTCTATTATCCATTTATTTTTACATTTTTAGTGTTAGATGCAACTTAGAATTCTTTGTTTTACGTTATTTCTTCCCACAGTTTGCATTTTTGTGGACTCTAGTATTTTGTATTAGAGATTTGTCTCAAGTAATATACCATTTGTCTTATTCCTATACTTAATTTGTGGTTTTGTCTCGTCAAAGTCCTTAGAGCGATCGGGGCAAGAGGAGAACCCAATCGCTTGATCAAAGTCAGAGTTACACGTGAATGTGGCCAAGAAGGATTCTAGGACGTCTGAGCATCAACCAATATGGCCAATAGACCATTATAGACAAGGGTAGATTTCGTGCTAACACCATTAAAGCAAATAGGTTACTTCTCATCCATTCTCTCCCCATCTCCTTACTTCGCCAGCACATTAATTACAAGTGTGATTTCTTCTTATGTTTCTTCCTATTACGCTCTTGCTCTCCTCTTAAGTACCCTCTTCCCCGTCTTCCTCATTCAGTTCCGCTAATTCCTCTGGCAACTCTCGTAGGTCAACTGAAGATAACCGATGATCTCTGTAAACTTCCACCTCCTGCTAATGCTTCTCACTTCTCTTCTCCTACCACACTAACGCCTGTTAAAATACAGCACCTACCGTCATTACTCCCCTACCAACTCCCATATCTTTTTCAAACTCCCATTTAATCCACATGCTTTTACCAAATATTTCATAACTATGAATCTGAAATGAAGCTAGGTGTTCGCTGCGGTGAAACATTCCAATGGGAAACTGCCCTCTTCTCACTAACTCGCCTGAGAAAATCAACCCCATTCAATCCTCTGTTCAAAATGTCATTCCTCTTCTCCTCCAAGAACTCGATAGCATCTTTTACTCAATCATGCTCCTCAGGGTACAACCGGCCTGTTTCTTCTATGACCTCGATGATCTCTCCATCAAATATTGATCTGTCCCCAATCCTATATCAACCATTCTAAAGCATTTTGGTGTGCTCTAACCTTTGAAATTGAAGGTAACCCTGCTACAAGACCCTGCCAACAGTCCCCAACCACAGTTTTTGGGCTCGTGATTAACCTTCCCTTTCCAACCAAGGAGGATCTCAGGGATAAACTTGTTTCTATTTGGGATTCTATGGGGATGATGTTTATCTACTACAGTGATCATGGGACATTTTTTGTGGAATTTTCATTTGTTGAAACGAGGAAGTTTGTTCTTAACTTCTCACCTTGGTGGTGTGACAAATACCTCCTATAACTTGGGCTCTATCCATTAAAGTTTGAAATTTCTTTTAAAAGAGCTTGAATCCGTTCCAGTTTGGGTCCAAGTTTCGGATATTCCTGTTGGATTTATGAGCTTAATTAACTATTTGGATTGATTGAATGGGTGAGGCTCATGTTGTATGAACCGGTTCGGTCTACTCTCAAGTTTAAAGATATGCTAGCCCAACCCATTGGTTTAGGATTTTGGGTGCCGGATAGTATTATAAATACTAAGTTTTGGGTCTCTACAACCATTATTCACTCTTTCCCTTTTTACCACTAAAGTGAGAGAACCAAGGAGGTCTAAGGGGCTATAGAAGATCCATAGCCAAGAGAGGGAAATTGGGAGTGACCGGCGTCGATCGTCTTCAGCACACTAGGTGAAAGGTACAAATCAACTATCTATGTTTTGATACAATCATTTATGTTTTAATTTGATATCATGTTCTAGTTGTCAGTATGGAAACCAATTAGGGTCTGATGTGGAACCCTAAACAGATATAACAAGTGGTATCAGAGGGATCCATACAGAGCTAGAATCGATTGGTATAGCATGAATATCTTGATTTATGATTCCTAGAACCAATGAGTTTATGGAGATCCTCCATTGAAAAGACTTAAAATTTTATTTATTTTTTTCCATGCCATAATGTTTGCCAATATGATAAAAAAAAAAAAGAGAAGTATGAACTATGAAACTCATTTAGTTACTATGAGTGAGTAGAGTATGGAGTCAAGTATCGGTATCGGATATGGATCGGATCGGTATTGGCTGAGACCGATCCCGATACTTGACTGATCTTGAAATGGGTATCAATATCATCCTGGATATCGGATACCGATCCGACCCAATCCGTTTTAAAAAAAAAAAAATTTTAAATTAAACTCACAAAGTACGAATAGAGGTGCAGACCTGCAGAGAAAAGATGTAAAAGTTTAATCACAGTGAAACGGAGAAAGGGGAAAAGGGAAAAATGGGGAAAGGGAGAAATAAACTATGTTCTTCATCATTCTCTCTTTTTCTTCATCTTCAACAAACTGCAAAAATAAATTCCTCTTCTTCATCAAATTGTAAAAGTAAGCTCTTCTTCTTCATCATTCTCTCTCAAACTCCGTACTGGTATCTCCAAACTGCAGGTTTCTCCAAACTTCTACAACTCTACATTTTTTGTAACCATTATTTTACTTATATGCATGTGTGTGAGTATGCATGAGAGAGCAAGAGAGAGAGAGATTTGTAAACTTGGTGGCAAGCAGTATGGATCTTTAATAGGTTCTGCTCTATCTACTGTTAGATATTGAAAGCATTTTGCTTAAATACCAATGGCCCATGGCCTCTGAATTTAGAAAATGATCCACCTTGGAAATATTTGGCAACCTCATTATTTAGCCTGATTTAGACTATTAATACCAGAGAGAGAGAGATATCATTGATTCCAAAGGGGTTGTGCAATCAACCTTTTTTTTTTTAAAAGGTTAGTAACATCTAAAATGTTGTTTTGAAATCAATAACCACATCATTTAGAACTTTTCTATTACAATTTGAACTGGTAATTGAAGATATATTCCCTTCCTCAATATATGGTAATTCAAGAGTCCTTTCCCTCTTGGACTTTAGTGGAGGTGGTAGTAGCATCCTTCATTTCAAGCAATGCATCTTCAAAACATTTGGTTAGAACCTTTGGGTCAGGAATGATGTCTTTTGCCACAAGGATTTGCATCTCCGCCCTTCCTGCATAACTCACCATGTGCATTGTAATTGCCTGCATCATTGATAAGATAGTAAGCTCACCTTCCCTGCATAACTCACCCATGATGTGCATTGTAATTACTTGCACCATTGATAAGATAGTAAGCTCACCTTCCCTGCATAACTCACCGTGTGCATTGTAACACACTCTATGTGTGTGTGGGGTCGGGGTGTTTATATAAATTTGTTAAACAGAAGGAATGTAAAAAAAAAAAAAAAAAAAAAAAAAAAAGCAAAAATGTTGGAAGCTTTACTTGGGCCAAGCAAGGCAGCCATATTCACCCGAATGTAAGTGATAGGATTCCCAGCAACCATAATCTCCTCTTATGGCCCATGAACGTTAGAAATTGTGAATTTTGTATTATAGAATGATCCAAGTGTTTCCTAGTATTTCTCTTAATAATAACAACTAAAATTATAACCCACCTCCCAAAAGAATGTTTCAGAACTCATTTATGGGGATTTATCCATAACCAATAAAAACAAATGTTTTCTTCACTACTTCAACTGAATATTTAGTCTTTTATGTACAAATATTCATCATTTGGGTTACAATGTAGTATAATTTTTATCTGAGAGGAAGTAACTAGTATAATGTAGCATTTTTCACTAATGTTTGTGGTTTTTGTTTTTATGTCTTTCTATCAAACAGATGTGTGACCAAAAGGATCCAGGTTGGGCTTACACAATTAGACTCCCTGGTAAGGGTGATAGGATAGTGCAATGCACTTAGTGTGGGAAAGAAATGTCAGGGGGGATTTCCAGATTAAAGCAACACCTTGCTCACAAAAAAGGGAAGTGGCTCCTTGCACTTCTGGCACAATTACATTGATGAAACAATTTCAGGAATATCTACATGAGACAAAAATTGCTAAAATTGCCAAACAAAGACAAGGAGAGCTTGAATTGGAGGCTATTAGGAGAGGAAGTAATCCATATGGGTTCATCGATCGGTCAGGAGACATTGCATACAAGAATTTGGCGGCTGGAGGGAGCATGCTTACGTAGACACAAATGAGCAAGATGTTCATATGGACTATGCTATACGGGCTAGCATGGCCTCTTTAGAGTCTGATGCAGTGAGACGAAGATCCATTGCCATCGATGGTGGGTCATCTCACCAAGCTGGAGGAGGAGATATTGGGGGACCATATGATGAGATAAGGCAAAGGTTCATGTTCACTGGGGTTGAGCTGTCTAGTATAGAACCCTTTCAGTGGTCTACAACTGTTGAGAGAACAACTTATAAGCAGGCTAAGGATCTAGCAAACTTAGCCAAAGGGAAGGCTATTCCTCTAGGAGGTAGACCTAGTGACTATAGAGCAGCATCTACAAGACAGACCCAAATATCAAATCATGTCAAGGGGAAGTTGTTAGATAAAACAACTAAAGTTTGTAGGGGGTAACAAGATGGTTAACTTCAATGGTTTGCTTTTTAATTCTGTTAAGAGTAAACATCTTCAAAATTAATTGGATGTAGCGACAAAAGAGGGGAAAGTAAGGGCCCCTACCCCATGGGAGATTCAACATAAATTTCTTCCAATGGAAGTTCAGGATTTGAAGGAGTATATCAATTCCCTTCGGCCTGATTGGGTGAAGAGGGGTGTGACCATAATATGTGATGGGTGGACTTCAAACACAAGGAAGTACCTATTAACTTCATGATATACTGCAATGGGAACACTATTTTCCATAAGTCCATTGATGCATCAAATGATAAGAAGAAGAATGCATTTATATTTGCACAATTAAAGTCAGTCATCCAAGACATTGGAGAAGAGCATATTATCCAATTGGTCATAGAAAATGAGGCTCCATACAAAGTAGGGATGTTGTTGGAGAATGATCATCATCACCTTTTTTGGGCACATATGCCACCCATTGCTTAGATCTTGTTTTACATGAGCTTAGCACCTTCAATGAGATCAGGGAGATTCAATTGATTGGGCATGCTGTTAGAAGACAAATATATAATTCTCCTGCTGCTACTGATCGGTTGAGAATATTTACTGGTGGCAAGGACTTATGTAGACCTGGGACTTCAAGGTTTGCCACTAAGTATATATCATTGCGGAGTTTATTGGATAACAGGATAGCGATAGTAAATGCCTTTCTAGATGAAAATTTTTTGATAGCCCTTAGTGAAAATGATAATAAAAGAAAATACAGTTATGTGACGCAACATACCATCACTGGTAGTTGGTTCTGGGATGGGGGGATAGGGTTTTAGCAGTCATGAAGCCCATCATAGCTGTACAAAAGGTTGTCGATACCGAGCAACAAGCTACTCTACCTCTTATCTATGATGCCTTGCTTCAGGATAAAGAATGCATGTTGAACAATGTTCAGGAGGGTGAGAAATACTGGCAAAAGATACAAAAATAGTGGGATGAAAAAATGGCACATCTGATGCATACTACAGGTATAAATACTTACTATGCTGTATTAATGTTTGATATTATATTTACAAAATTTTTTAATGTATTATTGACAATTACCTATGCTTTCAGGTTATTTTCTAAACGCCACTTACATGCATAGTGGCAACATGCGAAACCAAGATGAATGTAAAATGGAAATGATGACAGTCATAAGAAGACTGGTCAGAAACCTTGATGAGCAGAGCATATGTATCAATGAGGTAAGAAAATTAAATGTAATTTAGGTTGTACTTTTATACATCTTATAATTTTCTTGTCAGTGCTCTTTTTTTTATTTATACTTGTAGGTACAAATTTATGAGAGAAAGATAGGTGAATTTTGTTCTTCCCTAGCTCAACGGGCCATCCATAACACGGCACCAAATATCACATTTTTTTCATGATATTATAGAAAATTTTCTTTACATGTTGATTAAGTAACATACCCCTTACGACTCTTAACATCTATATGTAGATTATTGGTGGGAAATGTATGGTGTATCAGACCCACATCTAAGAAAGGTGACAATGAAAGTATTGTTGCAAACTTGTAGCTCATCAGGATGTGAGAGAAACTAGAGTACATTCAACCTTATTCATACTGAGCCACGAAATCAGTTAAAGCTAAAGGCTCTACATGAACTTGTCTTCATCCACTGCAATCAAGGATTAAAGTATCAGTATCGATCGTTGTATCGGTAGACAAAAATTAAGATACGTATCGAAGGGTATAGTATCGTATCGAAGATACGCTAAAGATACTTACATAAATGGATAGGAAACACTTTTTTATACACTTTTGCATAAAAATTTTGTTATAAAAAGGTATTGATAACATGTATTATGCATAAACACTAAATTGAAGGTATCGCACTAAGAATTCAAGGTATGTAGTTGTTTCATAAATATAAAATCCTTGTATCCAACCTTGATTTTCACTTTAGCTAGAGAGAAATATGGCTGGCATCAACTTTGGATCAAAACCCCCTCAAAAAATTGTGGTTTTTTGAAAAATGACCCAACTTGGCCATTATATGATTGTAGCGCACCGTATAGGTACGTATCATACCATATCGGTATGTATCGACAGATACATACCGATACACACCGATACATACCAATAGATATTGAAACATACATTTCACTCGATTTTATTTTTTCCAGAGAGTATTGGTACTTATCGGTGCGTATCGGTGAATATCGATGGTGTATCGGTGCGTATCGTAGGATACGTATCGATACGAAAGGGTTTTAAAAATTTCATGTATCGTATTGGTGTGTATCGTATCGATCGATATGAATACGTAATCAATAAGATACGATATGCACCGATACTTAAAACCCTGACTACAATGAGTGACTTTGTTTTCATAATTTGCGCTTACAGAATATTGAGTATACTCCATTAGATCTTACACATATCTATGATTATGACGATCCAATAAATTCATGGATGCATCAACATGTGCATATGGATACTGAGGCTACTAAGCCTCTACTTGATGGTGACACATCATGGTTGGATAGGGAGCTTTTAGGTGAGTCTACCCAATATGAGCCCACGATGCAAGACCTTGATGAGATTTATCAGCAAATCCACAATAACTACTACGAATGTAGTGATGATGCTCCTACTCAGTTGGACTCAGAGGTCCCAGGCAGAGAAGAGGGTGAAGAACAGATAAATCTTTAGTTGCATAGACGTAGTGGATATCAAGATTTGCAAGGTCATAATAGTGGAGTGAGAGACCGTACAGAGAGTGGTTGGCGTACAGTTCATTCGGGTAGTAGTGGAGGAATCGTGGTGCCTAGTGGTGCTATACATAACAAGCGTGATAGTGGTTTGGAAGTAAGCAATGCAGGCATCGACAATCAACTCAGACACCAAAGCGTCAAACTACGCGATCACAGACATGCCATTGCCATGGTCAATGAATGATAGATGAGGATCAAGAGATACCATTGGAGGAGGAAGAGATTGATTATGATGAGACAGTGACTGCTTCTTTAGATCAAGATGATGGTGATGTGAATGAAGATTTAGATGATGGGACTAATGACAACATTTTATAAGGACATATATGGCCTGCGGTCTGCAGGACAGTCATATGGTGCTAACATCCAACGTGTCTTAAGTGATATTCATAATTTGTATGTTGAGCAGCAAAGGGGGGGCATACTCCATATTCTGAGACTCAGGAACCAAATCCATGGATGTTTACTCAACAACGTGGATTTATCGAGCCTACACCGCAGCCGATGGATGGGATTCAACAGAACCAAAGTGGATGGGACGATGGCAGCAACAATCAACGATACGATGGACCACGACATTCAGTCCACGGTTGGTAGTGTAATAATTCGAGGTAATTTTTTTCTTATTTCAATACTTTATCCATTTTCTATTGTTTTTTAAGATTTTATTTTAACATGAGATTTTTTGTGGTGTATGTACAACAAGAAAAACAATTTACTTATTGAAACCCACTTTTGAATTTTCTTATTTTGATTCCTATCTATTTGAGCAGTCTGTTCAATTCATATGCTCATTGAAGGTACTCGGCCAATGCTTCCAACTAGGGGTGTTAATCCAAAGCCTGCATCCTTAACCCCAACTGAGCCCAACTCGCTTAAGGCCTGACCTGAACTGGCCCATTTACGGTGCAGGCTACTAGCCCGTCGGGCGCCTGACCTGCCCGAGTTGTTTAAGAAGCCCGCTTGAACTGAGCCATTTAGTTGGACCGACCCGACCCCTTTAAAACTACCTAAATACCTATTTTACCACTACTAATACAAAATAATAGTAAAGACTTTGTAATATAAAATCTATGATAGATGATGTTGAACACAGTGTTACATCCAACTTTGTAATAAAATAAAATATGGTCTTTTGAGATGTTTTAATAGGGAGTGAATGAAGGGTAGACAATTGTTGTGGAGAACAATCACTTTGGTACTTGTCATAATCTCTCTTCTTTTTTGTAAAAAACAACCATGATCTCATATATGATTAACTGTGGAGAGTTTTTGGGTGACCTTTACTATGTTCAAATAGAAGATTTCTAGATATTTAATCCACTTAAAAAAAGATTTTAGGGGGAGCCCGTTTAGACTTAAGTAGGTCCGTAGCTCGTTTAAGGTAGTCTGATTAAAGCACGACACCGACTAGCCCAATTGCAAACTGTACCATGCCCCCCAAACCTAGGCTTATTTAAGTAAATGGGGGTTCATGGTGCAAGGGTTTCACACCGCCTGGCCTGGTTAGGCCCAATCGATTGACATCCCTACTTCCTACTACCATATTTGATTAATAATGTAATGCCCCAGTCCCATTAACCTTGCACAATATTGTCCTCTTTAGCCCATGGGTCTCAAGGCTTTAAAATACATTGTGCCATGTTAAGGAGGCTAGAGGTTATTAACTAGTCCAATAATCTCTCCTTAGACGATGTGGGACTAAAATTTTCACACCCTCACCGATCTCCCAAATCCTCTGGTACTTACCGTATTCTTGGTGGAAACACTTCATTGATCTCCCAAGTGGGTCCGGTACTTATCGTATTCTTGGGTCTCATAAAATTTTTTCCTTTCGGGATAAGGTCCCCGCTATGGCCGCACACTTTGTCGGGGTCGGCTCTAATACCATTTGTAATGCCCCGGCCCCATTAACCTTGCACAATATTGTCATTTTTGACCTATGGGCCTCAAGGTTTTAAAACGTTTTGTGTCATGTTAAGAAGGCTAGAGGTTATTAACTAGCATAGTAATCTCTCCCTATGCGATATGGGACTAAAGTTTACACACCCTCACCGATCTCCCAAACCCATTGGTACTTATCGTATTCTTGGTGGGGACACCTCAACGATCTTCCAAGCAGGTCCGATACTTGCCATATTTTTGGGTCTCACAATTTGCAGCTAGACCAAACAAAGAAATGATTCAAGCTTCTCCTAAAGTAGCTGATCAGATGAAAGCTCTTAGAAATGCTTTTGATTTCGCAGCTGGTTCTTCTCATTCAAATGTTATTATTGAAGGTGATTGAATCTTTATTATCAATCTTCTATTTGATGGTTCTCTACTTGTCTTGATCCTCCATGTCAATGGTTTGTCCGTGCGGCTACAGCATACTGCAAAACCATCCTTAGATTTTCTATTTGGCTCATTCGGTGTTAAATGTGACCGCTATTTTTTTTTTTGGGAATGTGTCTCTTCCAAGGTCCATATGAGAAGCTCATGCTTTTGCCTGTACATCTGTGTTTCAGCTCTTTAATGGAAATCTTGCATATTTTGTTCTCCGAAAAAGAGGGATTGTATTTCTCTCATTCATTCTAATAATATCTCATATCTGATCTTAAGTACAAAAAAAAAAAGAAAAAGTCGTGAGCCACTCTCACACTTGGTTATGTGAGGTTATCACAAGAATAAAGTTTACAAGCATTTCATTCTGCTTCTGATTCGATCTAGGACTAGAATGAAATACCTTGTCTTCACTCACTATTACTGCCATTGTATACCCAGTGCTGCAACACAGGTTTATTTACATTCTTCAGCCCATTCAGGATTTTTCTAATTGACTTTTGGTTGTGGTAATGCTAGAATTTGTGATGCTTGGGAGGATGAGAAATTTTGTGGATTTATCTCTTTTTTCTTGAATGTGCTCTAAGAAATATGGTTTTGTATCATGTAACATTTAGAATGCTCAATGTGAGGAGAATTGTTGTTGTTCTTAAAAAAAAAAAAAATCCAAAACTGAGGACATATGTTGCACGTTTGGAAACAAGTAATTGAATCTTCAATTATCTTATTCAGGTGGGCAAGAAATTTATGAATTAGGGATTGGTGGGAACAAATTAAGAAATCTCCGGTTTCTCAAATATATGAAGCCGATTTCATCACTCCCTCTCCCCTGCTTTTTCTATTGGTTCTCCTTTTTTTTTCTTTTTTTTTTTTTTTTTTTTTTTTTTTTTTTTTTTTTTTTAATTCCTTCATTCATTTAGGTTTTTTCATTTTTCTGAGTTTTTTGAAAATTTTTTTTTTAAAAATAATTTTTTGACCAATCCTAGCTGATACTGTGATCGATCCAGGAAAACTATACGATTTTTTATCCTTACCGATACTGATCCGTATCGTATCGGTTTCAGATGTGACCGATACCAATACCGAAAAGGTATAACCAATAATTGGTGTTTTCAGGGTTTTAATATTATTATAAGTCGTTTTACAATTATACGGTTAAAGGTATAACTAATAATTGGGTTAAGTTGAGTTCATAACTTATGGGCTATAGGGTTCCAGCCCATCGTTGGTTTATTTAAAGCTTTAAATCTATTGAAAACTATGAAGTCCTGAGCCATTGGGCTCAAGCCCAAAGATTTCATTTATTTAAAAAGAATAATGGGCTAGGCCCATTTAAGTAAAAGAAACCCATTAAAGGGGTTCACTTGAACCATAAGGTAAACCACATCAGACCGAATCAAGATGAACCAAATTAAGGGACCAATCTAATTGAACCGGTTCAGATCTGAATCGGACCGATTGTGTTGGTTGACATGAAAACCCGACCCGATAACCCATATTTTTATCCATTCGCATTTTTTGGTGGGTCACTGGAAAAGTCACCAACGTTGATTTTTCCGGTGTTGACAGGAAAGTATTATTATTTAAAAAAAAAAAAATCTTAAAGACTGGTTTGTTTCTGGTTCTTTTTGGGTTTTTATTTAAACAACTTTAAATGTCATTTTAAGGGCCGTTTTAAGGCCAAATTGGAATCCATTTTTTACGTTGGATTCCTTGTTTCGGGCCACATTTAATGATCTAATTTTTTATATGATATGTTTATTTGAAATTTTATGTTATATTTGTTTTTTTAATCATTAAAACAAGAGGGCATTGATCATTGTTTTTGAGAAATGATTATGGTATTGGTCATTAAAAGGACCATATTTTCAACCCCAAAAGGTTTGTTTTTATTAAACTCTTGTGTGTTTGTTCTTTAAACCCAATTCTATTTGATGATATAATAAGGAAGAGATAAAATTAGGTTTCTATCTTTGAAAGTATTTTAAAAGGATGTTATTTGATAAAAAGAAGTTTTCAAGTGATGCCTAATGGGTTTTTATTTTTATTTTTTTATTTTTTATTATTATTTTCTTATATATATTATAAATTTGAACCAATTATATTGAGAGTCCCAAACATGGTTCAAGGGAAACAGAATCGTCAACATCGATCAATATCAGGATGGTATAGGCCTTGACCGATCACATGACCGTTTTCAAGTTTAGAACCTTAGTGGCAAGGCCTTTTGAATAATAAAATACCGTTGGTCATCATGATGTCACTTTATCATCTAATTGGGATGATTGTGGATTAATATTTTACTAGTTAAATCGATGGGAGGATGGAATTGTGTACTGTGAAATATTTTATATGGTTCAATTAGTGGGAGAATGAAATTCAATATTCTAGATTGCTTTTAATGCAAGATAAAATAGAACAGAATCAAAGTTTGTTCCAGAAATGTTTGGGAACCATATTTTTGTTCCAGAATTGTTCTGGGACACTTTTTTTTTTTTTTTTTTAACTGTCCTGGAATAGTTGTGTTTTGTTTTAGTTTCATGTCAGCTTTGAAAATATTTTTTATTATCCTGATTTTGTTTTGAGAAGATTTTTTATTCTAATTTTCAACTCTATAACAACTGTATGCTATATTTCTGTCAATGGTTGTACAAATAACACTTCAAGTGTGTGTTCCCACATATATATTTATGTTTATGAATGCACTAGTTTATCATTACTATGATATTGAAAAGTTATTTATGAATGACGTGAGTAGAAAATTAATGATATTTGGTACTTGTATGTCATATTTGGAACACCCTATGATGAATGGATGATGTTGAAATTAAACTGGGTATAAGCTTTCACATATGCTTAACAGCATAGTAAATTTTCAAGAAACCATGAAGGGGTGGGGTGGAATCCACCAAAGTGGCACATCTTATTATTTTCGTTATTTTTCCTGGGACAGCAAAGTTGGTGACATTTTCCCAAAGATGTTGTCACCCAAGTTATAGAAAATGACAGTAACCTAGAGGTTTCTAAGCCCAAAGGTAAGGGGATATCGAAAGTTATTGTTATTTTCACAGTAAATGTGGATTTGCAAGAGGACCAATGCATTCTTAGCCCAAAGGATAGAAATGTAGTTGCGATTGTGACTCTTGTATGATTTTTGTTATCCTAGTAACACATTTAAATGTATGTTCCTATACATAGATATATTTCCAATGGGAAAAACATTATAAGATTAAGTGAAATCCACCAAAATAGTACATTCAATTCGATTGTGTATTTTTTGATAGTAAAGATGATATTTTTCAAAGGTGATCAATTCGATTGTGTATTTTTTGATAGTAAAGATGATATTTTTCAAAGGTGATAGAAAAGGATATTGACTTAGGAGTTCTTTTGCCCAAAGGTAATTGAATTTTCAAAAGTTGGTGTACTTTTCACAGTTAATAAAAGAAAATAAGATGACTAGTGAATCCATGTCCTAAAGGATATGAATACAACTTCAGTTATAACTCTTAATCACTGATAGGATGTTGACATGCCTCTTACAAAGGCTTTTCCAGTAGGAGTGTTCAAAGATCATATTTCTAACATGAGTATTATTAAGTTTTTAAATGCTTGGTTAATGGGAGTTTTGCTTCTTATTGATTATTTGTTTATGTTTTGAAACTTTAGCCCATATGTTTTAGGGCACAGTTTGATCGATTACAATTATATTTTAGCATTTATATTATCCACGGTTATTCTATTATTAATTGTTTTATGGTTTCATTTTAATATGTTTTATAGGCAGTATTTGTCTCAGTTAAAAGAAATATTTTTGCCAGTTTAAAAGATAGTACTTGCCACAGTTCAAAGGCAATGTTTGCCACAGTTATAGACAGTAATTGCCACAGTTTAAAAGGCAGTACTTATCACAATTCAAATGTAATATTTGTCAAAGGTGATTTATCACAGTAAATGTTAATATCACAGTTAAGGACCTACATAGAATGACAACATTGTTATTTGATAATATGTCAAAATATTTCCATGTTAATATCCCACATAGATTTGTATTGAGAAATTTACTTATGTTTGTAATGACAGAAAGTTGTATGCCATATATTGAGGTGTATCTTCTGCTGTTATTCGATATGAGTGATTTTTCAACTGAATCATAGTAAGAGTGGTTAATGTAATGAGATTCTATGACCATACTAATTTGAAAGACATCCTTATAATCAATATAGCCCAAGTAGGAGATTGTTGGATTTATGGGCTTAATTAATTATTCATGTTGATTGTATGGATGAGAGTCAAGTTGCATGAACCAGTTAGGTCCACTCTCAATTTTAGGGATATGCTGACCTAACCCATTGTGGTTTAGGATTTTGGATGCAGGACAGTATTATAAATACTAGGTTTTGGGTCACTACAACCATTATTCATTCTTCTCCACTTTACCACTAAAGTGACAGAACCTTCACCAAAATGGTTGGCATTTTGGAGAGATTTTAGTTGGGTGAATTTAGCTGAACGAACATTATGGAAAGAGAACGCTTCAGTGGGAATTGTTAGATATTTTTCAGGTTTCACATTAGACCCTAATTGGTTTCCATACTCACAACTAGAACACGATATCAAATTAAAACACATGATTGTATCAAAACATAAATGATTGATTTGTACATCATTTCTGAACCCCTGGAACAATCTGAAAACCTTGGCCTTATTCTTGACTAAATTTTTGGGAAGTTCAAAGGGAGGGATTCTTCAGTTGATCATATGTGATACCCTACTTTCTAAACTCGGTCTAATTTTCTGATTGATTTGATTTGGTCTTAAAAAACTTGAACCAGAGCGAGCCGAGGCGGGTACCCTATGGAACATGATGGCTAGGGTGACTCTGAACTCAGGTTGGCCAGATGAGTTGGAGTCCATGCCTAGTGAAGTCCATGCGCCCAAGCCGTGCACTTGTATGTATCATCGAGCCATGTAAGCACAAGAAAGGTACGTGGTTATATTTTATGTTAAATACACATGTTAAATGATTTCAATAGTGGAATGCATGTTGGGGCCGAGCCCCATTGAAAATCCTAATGATTCAACTAAGTTTTAGATGACTAATGGGTGATCATAGGTGGGTCAGACCCACCAGTGTGACCTACCACTCTGATTTTTAGATATTTTAACCCCACTATAAATAGCATTTATTACCTTTCTTTCCCCACATTTATTGTTTTACACGGTGAGTGAGAAAAATAAAGAAGAGAGAGAACAGAAGGAGAAAGAAGGGAAGAAGAAGGAAGAAATAGGGGAGAAGAAAATGCTCGTTGTGAGTCGCCATGGTTGAATCTTTAAATTTCCATGCTAGATTAACAATCCTCACCTTGAGATCTACGATTTGAGATGAGTAAAGTCCATATTCCTTAAACCCTTATAAAACCCTAAGTGAAACCCTTCGATTTGGGTAGCAATCCTTTGTGTCTTGTTATTATCTCTTGAGAATGTGAATCTATGGTTTAATAAAGGTCCTACATATTGTTTATAAAGGATTTAGAGGAAGACTTGCAAGATTTGTGAAGCATTTGTTGATCTCTTGAGCTAAAAGAAGATTTGGGGTTTTGAGGTGTTCTTGAGCAAAGAGGTAAGATCCACGCTCAAGACTTTGGATCGACCTTAGATCTAGGTTGGAATCATGATTTGGAGCCTTAGATTTATGGAAAATACGGTCGAATCGACATGTGGTGGTTTCCCTAAGGTAGGATGAAGAATGGGAGAGAACAGCAAAATCTCAATTTTGATTGGTGGGTGCCTGGGAATGGTTGGACCCACCAATCTAGCACCTGCCTATCCTAGGTGAGTTGCTGGCTTGACCAACGAGCAAGGTCGGTGGGCTACCTGACCCGTCTCTCCTGACCCGTCGATCCAAGCAGAGCTACTGGCTAGATAGGCGAGCAAGATCGATGGGTGACCTGGATCGTCGCTCCTGGCCCACCAGTCTAGACAGGGTTTCTGGGTCGAATGACGAGAGAGGACTAGTGGGTGCCTTACCCTCTAGTTGACCCACCAATCTGACTTCTCGGGTCCCAATTAGGCCCAAATTTTTTGAGTAACCTTCTCTAGTGATTCTAAACACATTGGGATTATCATACCTTATTGGTTATGAGCATAAAGTGGAGATTTACTAAACCCAACTCTTTTTATGGTAGGTTGTACTAGAAACTCACGTCATCGCACGCCGAATCTTCCTCATATCAAGGGTGATCATCGTACACTACTAGGTAAGTGGGAAGAGGACATTGTATCATTTTATTTTGGTTATAGACTAGCCATGTCATCATATCATTATTGTGGAGACTAGTCATCCACAAGTACCATTGCATGCATTGACGTGTGCATTATGAAATTCAATTATGATTTGACATACTAATATCTTTAATTGCTAAATGCTTATTCCTGCTTGTGATATGAGATGGATGACTTTAAACTATTGAATATGATGTCTTGCTAGACTAGATGCCGTAGTCGGCTTGGACACGAGCATTGGTGGCCCGTGGAATGGGACACGGTGGCACTATACAGTCGTACTATCTCACATAGGAGCATACGGTTAGGAACGACATATCCCTGTATTACGATCCTTCCCAGCAGGGGTTTAGGTGTTGGGTATATCACTGGGGGAAAACCCGAGGTTGTGTACCAATGGTGGCAGTTAGAAGTACGTCCGGCTGATCATTAGGACTGTCAAAAACTTTGGTGATATAACAAGAGGGCCAATCGTACTGTTTTTAATTTAATGTAGGGTAAGGCCCATTTTACTTTAATATCACTGAGAAATAGCAATTTAATTTAATGTCGCTGAGGAACAATAATTTACTTTTTCGATATCCACGGCTGGCCTTCTTCAGTAACCCTATGGGCGTATCGCAAGATGGGGTTCACGGCTCGTTCTCGGAGCATATGCGCACTGTGGTTGCAAGTAGCACATGACCTATGACTTAGAATTGTTGTCTAGGTGGACTAAGATAATAAAATGAACTGCATGCATATAAGTTCATTTGTATTGTGTATGCTTGTTTGGTCTTTCTTTTCACTTACTGGGCTAGTAAGCTCATCCCACATGCACACCATTTTTAGATGATCTTACAGGTTATCTAGTCAAAGAGCTAGAGCTGGGACCTACAATGGAGTTTTCAATCGAGGACTAGTGGGTCCCTGAAGATCTCAGGCATGGGGCCGAGTGCCCATGCGAGAGTTGTGTTGTGAGATAGCAACACTGATACCTACACAGGATTCTTTTTTATTATTTTGGAAATGTTACTCCTTTGTTCTCTAGATGTTTAAATTGTATTTCTTGTGTATATATCACGCCTACAGGCCCAAATGTAAATGTATTATGTAATACAATTTGGGTAACAAGAGTATTAAGGTATTTACAGGTATGTACATATAAGACTTCCGCTGAAATACAAGATTTGTTTCACTTAGTGTGTTGTGGTTACTGTATCCGATGCTCCTGGTAGGTTTTGGGTTAACCATTGTTAACTCGGTCACCGATCCAGTTCTGTATGGAACAGGGTGTCACATCATGACTTGTATTGAGATGAGATATCAAACCATAATCATGCTCGTCTTGATGAAGGGCCACAAGGGAGGAATGCCAGAGGATCTGATCGTAATCGGGTAACAGTAATCTTTTCTTCCCATTCTTTCTCAGTATATTAATCTGTTTTCTTATGTATTTTTCTAATCTTGTCCTATCGTTGTTTGATCTTGATAGAAGATACTGGAAAAAGCAGTTTATTCCAAGGTAACCTTGCATGAGCCTGTTTTTTCCATGTTATATTGTGTCTGTTTATGTTGTATTATCTTACTTTGGATTTTTACCCTTTATCATTGCATAATATCTGTTGTGCAAGGATTATTGTCCTTACTTTACTTTATCCTTATGTTTAATTCGTTTGCTATTCTCACTGTACCTTTTATTCTTGTGGAGCCATGCTTGTGATGTGTTGGAACATTAGATGAGTTCACTTTAACACAACTAGGGGATGCTTAAAAAAACACCTAAAGACCCTTGATCCTGACATTGTGTTTTTGTGTGAAACCAAGATTGCTGATCACTCTGATTTCAAACCTCAATGTCACTCTAAACATTACAACTCCTCTCATTTCATTAACAGTAAGGGAGACTCAGGGAAAAGGGGGGGGGATTGTGGCTCTTGATCGAAAATCATGTTCAACTCTCCTCTTGCTATCAAGGCTCTTGTTTCTTTTCTATTGTCTTGGAACCTTCGGTATATGTGCCAATTCAGTGGACTCTCATTTGCATCTATGCCCCTCCTCATCCTAATTTACGAATGGATTGTTGGTCTGAGCTTGACTCACACCTTATGGGAATCAAAATGCTTTTGATTTTAATGGGGAAATTCAATGAAATCACAGGTCAAGATAAAAACTTTGGGGGGGAAACCCTTTAAACCTTCCCCCTCATCCATTTGTTTTGAGAATATCCTATCAGACCACCACCTTCATCTGTTACCATCACCTGGCAACCCGTTCACTTGGTCCAATAAACAAAGATCACCAAACCTGATCAAGGAAGTTTATGCAACTTTACCTTGGATTGCTGTGTGTCCGTATGCCTTTGTTGCCAAGCTTGCTTCTTTAGGATTGGACCATAACCCAATTGTGCTCTGCTCATTTGAACCCCATCCTAAAACACAAAAAACTTTTTCATCATCAACATGCTTGGATGCATCACCCTGAATTCTATTCTTTATGAGTGGAAAAATGGACTTCTCTGGATTATGATAACCTCAGTTTTAAGTTGGCTTCTATAAGCAGAATCTTAAATCGATGGAATTGGGAGGTTTTTGGCCATATTGAACTTCTTAAATCTAATCTCCTTTCACATTACTTACATCTTGAAAATGCTTTATCTTCTGAATCGGATCTAGAGCGAATTAGTAATAATTTTTTGTGGATCTTAGATGTTTAAGAACAGTTTTGGCACATGAAATCGAGGTATTATTTTATTCGAGATGGGGGCAGGAACACCAAATTTTACCACTCTATCTCTAAGATCAATCTTAATAAAAGAAAAGTGGATTCTAGTGTGGGGAATGGAGAAAGGATTTCTTCTCCTGTAGCTATTGCCTTGAAATTTGCTTCTTTTTTATTTGATATTTTCACCACTTCTAACCCTTTGGATCCGCACTTTGTTGAATGTTTGTTCCCTCAACTTTTTGATTTTGATCCATCCTCACTTATAGCAATTCCTACAGCACATGAAATCAGAAATATAGTCTTTTACATTAGTTCTTTCAAGGCCCCTGGCACCGATGGATTCCAAGCTATCTTCTATCAAAGTGTTGGGATTTTTTGAGTCTTGATGTCATCAGATTTGTTACTAGTTTCTTCCACTCTAATGGCTTCCTAGTGGCACTAACTATACCCTTATCTATGTAATTCTGAAGAAGGACAATGCTTCTAGGGTTGATGACTTCAGGCCCATTAGTCTATGGAATGTTTCCTATAAGTTTGTGGTAAAAATTGTGGCCATAAGACTCAAGACTCATCTACAGCGATTTATCTCTCCCTGTCAAGCTGCTTTTGTTCCTGGCTATCAAATCATTGACAATGTTGTTATAGATTAAGAAATCTTCCATTTCCTAAAAAGGAAAAAAAGGTAAAACTGGTTTTGTTGCTATCAAACTTGATATGGTCAAAGCATATGATAAATTGGAATGGGGTTTTTTACTATATATTTTCAAGTTTCTTCGCTTTGGAGAGAAATGGAATGATCTAATTAAACATCTCATCAACACCAGTTCTTTCCCTATCAAGCTCAATGGTATTGCATTTAATTAAGCTTCTAGAGAAATTAGACAAGATTGTCCTCTTAGCCCTTTCCTCTTTATTGTTGCCATGGAAGGGCTTTCAAGACTTCTTGCGGCATACAGAGACCTCAATCATTTTAGAGGTATTAAGGTAGCCAGATATGCCTATAAAATCACTCACCTTCTTTTTCCAGATGATACATTTATTTTCTGCAGGGCTACTGACGAGGATCTCAATACCATTAAATGTATTATGGACTTTTTTTTCTGATCTTTCAGGACTTACTATTAACTTTGAAAAAATTGGGTTAGATAAGGCTACAAGGGTGCACCTTTACAGAACCATTGGTATTAGTGAAATGAAGCAAGATTCTACTTACTTGGGAACTAGTCTCTTTCTTTCCAAAGACAGATCTACCACTTCCAGGAATATTATTGACAAAGTGAATGATAAACTGGGTGCTTGGAAGACTAGTTTTCTGTCTTTTGTTGGGAGATCTATTCTCTTGCAATCTTCTTTTGCCTGGATTCCTGCGTATTTTATGTCTTGCTTTGTTTTTCCAAAGAACATTTGTAGGAAGTTAGATTCTATCTATTTTCATTTCTTGAATGGTGATGGAAACAAATATAGCAGACCTCATATGATTAGATGGAAGAAAATTTGTCAACCTAAAGTTTTGGGAGGTCTCAGTATTAGAGATTCTGAAACCCATAACAAAGCTTTGCTTCTAAAACTAGGGTGGAGATTGCTGAACAATGATCAAAGTCTGTGGGTTCAAATGCTCAAATCTAAATGCTTCTATAACAGCTCAGTGTTTCATAAGAAATCTTTAAAAATGCGTGAGTCTTTTTGCTGGAACAACATTGCCTTTATGCTTCCTACTCTGAAGAACCTCATTCTTCGGAAAGTAAGTAATGGCAATAACACCTATTTTCTAGGATGATCCTTGGGCTTTGTCCCCATCTTTTAAGATGGTTCTTGATTTATCTAACTTACACAATAACCCTTCCCTGCATACTCTTAACACAATTAGTGATTTTTTAATAAATAATCAATGGAATTTGGGACTTCAGAATGCTATCTTAACAGTTTATTTCAATAATTATATTCTGCATATCCAAATATCCCATCAATCTAATAGATTGTGGTGTCTCCTTTCAAATGAGGGATCTTTCAAAACTAAGCAAGTTGCTAATCTTCTTGTTACACCCGTGCCCTAATCCAGTATAATTTGAAACTATTGTGACAGGCCTCGGATCGAAGATCGAAAGTACGATCGAGTTTTGGCTCAAGGCTGTGCATTGCCAAAGGGGTAGGGATGACCCCACATGTTTGTGCATTGCATGCCTGTCTAACTGGAGGGGGTTCATACCTTCCGATCCCAGACGGTAAGTGACCCGACTCCCCACACTTGATTTCCGGAACACGTCATAATTGCCGAAAAGCCTTGAGCATGTCCAAGGGCAACAACCTGTGCGAGGCCATTTATTGGACAACAAGCTTAGGCATGAATCTAGTGCCTATTATCGGTGGGTACACTGGATGCTGTCGAGGTTTCGATGCCTGTGGGTCCTGCCACTCACATCGTAAATGATTTCGGATGATTCCAAATCATCCTCCACACCTTCCTCTTGATGTGAACACCTTATGGACCTAAGTGTGTGGGTCCTCGTGTCTCGAAACTTATTTTAACTCAATTGGTTCAAAAGAGGCCCAAACCAAACGGACCCTAAGGGCCAACTTAAGTTATAAGTTGGCAAATGAGGATTCATTTCCTCATTTACCTTGTGCCCAACATAGGAGATGAGAGAAAGAAGAGAGGAAGGAAGAAGAAGAGGAATGAGAAGGGGATTCAAGGCCTACCTTGGTGCCGGCTACCGCTTTATTGCCGGAATCGTCGCCGGAGGTAAGTATAACCTCCCATGCCACTCTCTCTCTTCATTTCAACCTAGAAAAAGCTAGGTATGGGTAGAATCTTGATGTACAAACTGTGTCAAGGATGTGGGTTGGGTGTTTTACCCTCCCAGTGTTGTTGCCAAGCTCGAACCAAGCCCAGTGAGCTCCGGCAACATGTAATGCCAAAAGACCAACTAGGGTTTCAATCGTTCGATCAATGTATCTCCCAAACGGCTCTGTGGAAATGGGATTTTCTTGGCTTAGAATGATGCTATAAACATCCCTTACAAACTCCATGGAACAAATCCCGATGATCGGGCTTGAACCGAAAAGCCCCAATTCAAGTTGGACCTTCTTATGTCCACCGGAAATATGGCACAAGAAGCACTGTAGCTGTTTCCGATGGGTTGTTTCTAATGGACAAATGAGCCTAATATGCTCTCTGTCACCTCCACTGGAAACAAGACTGATATTTCTGGTGGAAATGCCCTGTTTGAGGCGGGTGTTTCCGGTGACAGTATTGTCACCTAAGAACTGTGTTTGTACCCTTTGGGGGTGACCTATATGGGTCTCTCCCGATGTTTTCGACCCGTACTGATGTACGATTCCCTTGTGTCTAGGATAGTGATGCGTACATGCCCCGAAGCCAGAATTGAATTGATCGATCGGTGGTCATACTTGAACCCAAACACAACCGATCATAAAACAGGTGAGGGATGGATTGTGTTTATTTTTTAAATGTTTATTATTTATTAAATTGCTCACATTATTAGAATTATATGTTTAATTGAAATTGTCATTTTACGATCATGATATGAATTGTATGGAATGTATGACAGGATCCGGTGTGGCCGAGGTGGTACCGGTACCATGATCACCGTATGTATGTTGGATGTGTGTGTATATGTGAGACGGAGTCCGGCATGGCCGAGGTGGTACCGGTGCCATGATTTCCATATGTAAGTTACATTCATGCATTGATTATGTGCATTAGAATTAGTTGTAGTCATGGGTTACACTTTGTGGCTAAGGTCTCGCTGGTATCATGTACCCCGGGACTATATTTAGAAATGGATATGCTTTGTAGCCGAGGTCTTGCAGGTGTTGCGTAGTCCATACTCAACTGCTATTTGTATGCTAGATTAGGTAAACGGTCTTAGGTTTCACTTTGTGGCCAAGGTCTCTTTGGTATTGTATACCCGGGATTGTATTTGGAGATGGATTACACTTTGTGGCCGAGGTCTCTCCGGTATCGTGTAATCCATACTAACTATATCATTATAAAGGCATATAGTATATATGTGGTTAGGTATCACTCCCTATACTACGTACCCTTGCCAACAGGGGTTGAGGTGTTGGATAACCCATTTGGTATGTTTGATGAGCCTTTCCGAAGTGCCACTCCTGTGGTATGATGTGTTTTTGTTGTCGGAGGCGGGAACCTGTCCGGCGTAACCGATGTGTTACCGATGCCATGACTGCCAGGAGGGGGTTATCAGTGATTTGCTGGGTGACCCATGGACACATACGGGGACCGGCAGGCTTCTAATCATGGGTAGGGTTTATATCGCTGCGTAGTCAATGTCGTTTCCAAGACGAGGGATACAACCTAATGCGTCGTAGTAGCATTTACTAGACTTAGTTTGTATTGTTAGGTGGATAATAAATAAATGAACTGCATCACAAGCATCATGGACTATGTGTTTAATTTTCACAATCATGCATCATAAATTACTATTGCTATTGACTTGCTTGGATGTGCTTGACCCCACACCTCACTGAGCAAGTTGGAAAGCTCATCCCACGTATACATCCCTTTTTAGATGATGATGCAGGTATCCTAGTGCCGATGGCTAGTGATCCAGTATTTTCTGAGTCGGAGTACGGTGTGAGCGACTGGTGGATGCCAGAAGCGGAGGAGCACGACCAGGACTGTGCTTACAACCACTGTGCTTATGCCACACCATGAGATTGTATATCATCTTTTGATACTTTTGGATATAGTTGTGAATTGTATATTTTTTAGATTATAGTATATGTCATAGATGAATTTAATAGAATAACTCGGTTATTGCTATTATATTACCATTAGATGTTTTCTCCATTTTATTTATAAATTCTGTTACTTTACTCTGATTCCGCTGCTTATACTAGTTTGTGATGTGAGATTGTGAAAATGTTAAGGTACTGCTATCAGAGATCCTGGTAGGTTGTAAGACAGGTATGTATCTTACTCACACCGCCAGTATTCCTAATGGTAAGTTGGGTCTGCTAGGAGTGGGGTGTGACACTTCTTATAACCAAGATACTAACAAAATTCAATGGCTACTCAAACAGGTGTTGTTGCTCCTCTCCTAGCTCACAATGGTGGCGAAGTTTTTTTGGTAAATCAATGTCCACCCCAAGTTTAAATACTTCTTTTGGAGACTCATCAATGCGGGACTACCCACAAAGGACATCTTACTTAAGTGGGTGGGCATTGATCCATTTGTGGGTTTTGTCAAATCCAACAGGAATCTTTGCAATATATACTATTTGAGTGAGAATTTACGAGATGGATTTGCGTAGCTAGCCCTTTGGGTTCAAAGCTGATCGCCTTCAAGGTTGTTTTTAATAATTTTGTTATGTACTGTTTCAACTCAGGTGATATACCTAAGTCGGATCTACGACGGTTTTTTTCTTTCAATTTTGATGATTTTCTGCTATTCCATCTGGAAACATAGAAACCAGATTCTATTTTGCGACACAAAACCAGATTATTCTACAATCGTGAAACATGCTGATTTCTGGATCTCAAATGGGATACATAAAAATAAAAGAAATATACAGGTGATATCTAATATTGATCAAAATATTATCCCTACCCCACTCCCAAATAATAATGTATCCTAATGATCACAAGCATCTCAGACAGGAACCATAATATTAGTGCTTAGAGAGTATGCTTTATTTTATAAGGAAAATGTATCTTATGTCACGCTAACTATTTGATGGCAGGAGAAGATGGTGATGCAGCAACCATAGGACTTCTCAAGGGAGTCCACAGAGCAAGAAGAATGAACGTAAAGGTGGATGCGATATGTAATGACATAAAGGAAATCGGCTGATTCTGCAAAGAAATTTCAGGACATCACCCTTCATTAATTACAGTACCTTAATATCTCTAAGTTTAGAGATGGATAGTTACTCCTTTTATTTTTATTTTTTTAATTAAACCTAGCAATAGTTTTATAGGGGTACTTAAGTATGTAGCCATAGAGGCTATCAAAAAGAAACAATATATCAATAAGTCGGATATGGCATGTATGGACTTTTAACTTTCGTTACTTCTTTTTTTGGTGAAATAATAAAAAAAATGGTGCCATCCGTTTAATGTTGTAATTTTATCATTCTCTTTACCTACGGTCCTCCGCTATACCCTCTTTCTCTAACAGTAGCGCATTGCTTTGACTAAAGACGATGAAACAACTGATGTCGTCACCTTGCCAACCTTGCCGTTGCAGCCATGCACTCTCTCTCTCTCTCTCTCTCTCTCTTCCCGCCATTTTCCTTTCTTTGTGTCTCCCTCTCCCTCGTCCGCCTCTAGCTCTTCTCCCCTCTCTCTCTCTCAATATCCCTCCCCTATGCAACTTCTGTCCCCCACCTTGCCTTCCCCCTACAACTCCTTGCTCCCTTGAACCCGCCCTCACCCCTCTTTGCAACTCTTGGACCCCCTCCCCCTCCCCCTCCCCCTCATCGATAGGTTGGGAACATGAAAAAGAACCTCTTCAACAATTAGGTGTGGTCAGCATGAACTTGACTCTCCTCCTCCTCCTCCCTCCCCGTTTGGGACTTTTCTATTTGGTTATTTTCCTTTAGATGCTTTTTTAGGGTCTATATTGTTTGGACAAAGTTTCCCTGCACCACATGGTGAGATTCACCACCTGATCCTAAGGTCCACAAATTGTATTACGTTTTTGAACCCCATGTGTCCTTGAAACAGGGTTGTTGACCATTGGTCTTCAATTTGGTGGTGCTGATGACGATTCTGCTTGACACTTCAAGGATGCTTATGACATGGCTGCTGTTGCGTTGATAAATGGATGCAAGTTGTATGCCATCATAAATGGTTATTGAATTACTAAGGTGTTACCATCTTCTTGTTTCTTCTCATGTCTTTAACAGTTTCACCTTACTAGTTTGTTGAAGGCATGATAAAGAAGGGTATTCTTATACCAAAAAAAAAAAAAAAAAGAGGACGTTTGTGTACCAGGAATTGGACATCTAAGTACAAAGCATTTTTTTCTTTTTTTTTGGTAAGAAGTACAAATCATTCATGAACTATGGAGTGATGAAGAGGATCTAGAACAATTTTATCTGAACTCTAGCACCACCTCAGGGCCTTCGAGTGTGATTCCTTTTTTTTATTTTGCATGTTTATAATGAACTCTCTTTTTTGTTTCTGCTTAGGCCTGACAACTAGGTGGTGTATTTTGTCAAACATTTGGCTGGTACCTCTATAACTACCCACTCCCCCTATAAACCAAACACATTTGGACGTAGATATAATGGTTTATATTTAATTTAAATTTCTTTTTCTAATAAAAAAAACTTTAAAGTTTCTTTGATACGTGCACAAAGGGATATGAGAGAAAATAGAGAAAAAATAAAAAATATAGGAGAGAAAATAGGGTGTTTTGGATTTACAAAAGAAACCGGGTCTCTTGGATAATTGGGAGGGAGCATAGTTAGCAATTCGGCCGAATAATTCGCGAATTATTCGGCCGAACCGAATTTTAAAGAATTTTATCAAAAATTCGGACCGAATCCGAATTAAAAATAAAATTCTTTAAAATTCGTGACTTTTTCAAAAATGAATATAATTCCCGAATAATTCGGACCGAATCCGAATTAAACCGAATTATTCGGTCCATTTAAACATTATTTAAAAAAAAAATCAAAAATAAAAAATAAAAAAATAAAAAAAAAACAATTTTTTTTTTTTTAAAAACCCCAATAAGATTTTTTGACCGCTTTTTTGACCGAATCCTTAAATTAATCGTCCGAATTATTCCGAATAATTCTCCGTCCGAATAATTCCCGAATCCGAATTTGCTAACTATGGGAGGGAGCTGGCCTCTTATCACTTAAAACCTACTCGTGTCCACCTC
>NC_056559.1:12152652-12168786 GCF_013358625.1 Macadamia integrifolia | reverse complement strand
TATTCGGACGGAGAATTATTCGGAATAATTCGGACGATTAATTTAAGGATTCGGTCAAAAAATCTTATTGGGGTTTTTAAAAAAAAAAAAATTGTTTTTTTTTTTTTTTTTTTTATTTTTTTTTTTTTTTTTAAATAATGTTTAAATGGACCGAATAATTCGGTTTAATTCGGATTCGGTCCGAATTATTCGCGAATTATATTCATTTTTGAAAAAGTCGCGAATTTTAAAGAATTTTATTTTTAATTCGGATTCGGTCTGAATTTTTGATAAAATTCTTTAAAATTCGGTTCGGCCGAATAATTCGCGAATTATTCGGCCGAATTGCTAACTATGGGTGTACCCTCACACCTTTCATCCTGTCAAGATAATCATCCATCCAACGATCCACATCAAAGCTTGTGTCCTTTGCAGTCTCCAAAAAGACCACGCATAGTCAAAAATGAGTTTGTCAACAATGAAGATGTGGATATGGTTAGTTCAGGTCTGAATGCCTCTATGCCTCATTTTTTAACGCAAAACCTATGATGACTGGGGATCAGCACCACGGGAAATAATGACGATCTTGTGGTGGAATTGTCAAGGGTTGGGGAGCCCCTCAACTAGACGTTCCTTTAACCATGTCCTCCGTACCACTCATCCGGATGTAGTATATCTGATGGAAACAAAAGAGTAAGGACTACAGTATTACAAACTATGCCGTAAAGCAAAATTCAAAGGTTGCTTCATTGTTGGTCTAAACGGAACTTCTCGTGGTGTCTCACTGCTATGGAATGATAGTTCCACAATTACTATCTAATCTTCTGATGATTGGTTTATTGATGTAGAGGTTACTAGATCTAATTGCTCTAGTTTCTACCACACGTCTCTATTGTGACCCTTTGAAACATAATACAATTATTGTGGGATAAATCTCTGCTATAGGACAAGCTCCTCAAGGAAATTGGATTTGTTTAGGGGATTTTAACTCCCATCTTTCATAGTATGAGAAGTCCAGTGGGTCTCAATCCTCTTCCAGAGACATTCATATTTTTAGAGCTTTCCTAGATTCCTGCAATTTTATTGATATGGGTAGACCTTTGTTTACTTGGAGCAACAAGAGGGTGGGAGATGCTAATGTCAGAGTTGTTAGGAAACATGAATTATTATATTGCTTATTATTTAATATCTTATCAATAATGGTAAGATTGGTTTTTGAGTGTTTGACTCCAAATAGGAAATCTCTATGTCAAAGTTGGGTTTATCTACAACTCTAACTAATAGGGATTTTGGTTGGAGATATACATGGACTCTAAAAACCAAAGCAATATAGGATTCTAATTCTCTCCTCTTTTATATAGTCATGCTCATCTCCCTCTCTTGGACACACAAAATCCCTACACTAGTAATTGAGTGGGAATTAGGGTTTTGTGAAAACCCTAACTATTGAGGAGGAGCTTGGACTCAAAGGGAACACAAAGCTGTATGTGTGGGAAGGACTCATGCGAAAGGGCTAAGATCGCGTGGAGGCTCTGCACTTGTGGAGTTTCAGGTAATGATCTAAACCCCTCCATTAATGGTTGATTGAATGTCTGACTCTACTAGTGAGACGATCCAAATTGTTTCTGCACCTCCAGTGATATCAGAGTCTCCCTACTGATGGAGAGACATTCTGTTTAATTTCATGATATTGTGTATTTGATCCATTAATTTTATTTTCAATTAGAAAAAAAGGAAATATTTGTTCATTATTTCCTGAACAGTAGTGTTCGGTTCATAGAATAATTAAAATTTTCCTTTTGTTGTTTTTTCTTAGGAAAATATTTTTTTAAAATAAAAAAAAAAAGATTTATGAACAGTAAATAACACTATTCACAAAACAGTGAAACACTATTCATGGGAATAGTATAACACTTTTTGCATGAACGGTATTTATTGTTCACGTGAACAGTGAATTTTGTTTTTGTTCACAAATATATATATATATATATATATAAATATATATATATTTGCAGGTATGACAAGAAAGAAAGAAAAGAAAAAAAAAAGGGGTAGGGTTTGTGAAACCCTATCCAAAAATTACTTAAATGCCCTTTTATTTAAGTGCTATTTTTTTTTTTTTTTAAACTTGTATGGGCTTAAGTGTTTATTTAAGCATATGTGGGCTTATTTAATATGGGCTGATTGTTTTCTTTCATTTAAAGAGTCCATTTTGGTATGGATTATTTTCTGCCTTATGAGCAATAGTACCTAAGTACCTATTTTACATTAAATATGATTTAATATTAAAAGTTGTGTGTGCATGTATATGAGATAAGATGCACACATGATAACATGGGTTTTTACTATATGTTAGTAAAATTTTATGTGGCTTTTATAATTGTTATTTTTCCACATTATTAGAATGAAATTCAAAGGATCAAATACATAATATGTGTAATGGATATGATATTAGTGGTTATGGGATTTAAAATGGATCATGATGATGGATATTTGGATAGCATGGCATGCATTTATGTGGTGGCTTGTATTTTATTTCTCTCTCCCTCTCTCTCTCTCTCTCCCCTCTTTTTTTTTTTTTTTTATAAAAACATGTACTCCCCTTGGGCAACCCAAATGGTGGGTTGGTTTCCCAATGTTTCTTTATTTTAAAGGAATGTAATAGAATTAGACATTTTATTTGATTGTGAAAAGACTAAAGGAGGAGATTGCTTAGAGGAAGTGATGAGAAATGGAGAAGCAAGTTTTTGGTTTTATTTTAATATAAAGTTATCTTGGTTATAATTATTTGCATTGTATTATCACATAATTATGATGTGTGTGAGTAATTAAAGAAGTTATGTTACTCCCAACCATCTTGGAATCAAATTAACTTGTATGTGATGCCACAATCAATCTGATTTCAGATGCTATCACATAACCACTAAGGCTTTGTTTTATATTTCATGTGGATGATTATTTTATGATTCCTTGTTACATGTGATGTATAGTGATATTATCACCCTATTGTGTTTTTAGAAGAGATGATTGTTCTCATTTCCCTTAACTTAAAAGCAAGTGTCATATGAAAAACCCTAACTTGTAGGATTTCCATGGCCTCCCTTAGTTGGTAAATGTAGAGGTCACATTGATCTACTTTTACAGATGCAGATAGGATAATGCTTGAGTAGTTCTCTGAGACAGTCTTCATTTATCTCATTTGTGATAGGTAGAGAACATGGTCAGTGAGAGATGTACTGCGATAGTAGATACTAGCCCATGATGCTATGATTCACTCCAAAATAAAGAGTATACATTTGACTTGAGTGTATGTTAGCCGATAGGAATGGACATGACACTCAAGTAATCAAAAAGTATTAAAAGTCTTCGAGACAGACAGAATAGTCCACTCAACCAACATGTATATGATGAACTCCGATAGGCTAAGTCATGTTCATAAGGGTTGATTTGTTCCAATCACACTTTATATCTAAAGAGAAGCTCAAGGTGTGGATAATCGTTGTTTTAAGACTTGCCCCTTATTTTTCAACGATTTTAATCATGCTGATTTTTCCTTGTACATCATGTAGATATTCAATATGTCAAGCCAAATGAACTATGCTACCCTCATTAAAAACCATATCCTGGCTGAATCCAACTATGTTGACTGGAGGAGGAACATTAAATTACTCTTAACTGCAGAAGGTCTAATTTCTGTCATAGAAGATGAAGAACCTTCATTTCCTGACACTATGGAGAGCAAGGAGAAAGTTGCCCATGAGTTGTTTCAACAAAAAAATTCTAAGGCCAAGCTCCTTGTTTTGAATTCAATAAACAAGACCATTAAGGATTCTGTAAAGGATCTAAGCTTTGCAAAAGACATGTTGGAGGAGTTGAAGAAGTTGTATGATAAGCAAAACAGACATGCACATCATCAGCTTATCACTCTCCTCCATAGTGCTGAGATGACTTCAGGGATTTCGGTTGTCGACCATATTATGAAATTATAGAATTTATTCCAAGAACTAGAAGCCCTGGGACATCCTTTAAGCTGAACTATAAAACTGATGTCATACTCTACTCACTGTCTCAGGAAATCTACAGATCTTTTATTTGTAACTATAATATGAATAAAATTTTCGTAGAGCTTTTAGAGCTAGGCAATATGTTGCAAGAAGTATAGGTGGCACATAAGTTGCAAAAGCTTGAGGTCTTGTATACTGAACAGAAGCCTTCTTCCTCCAAAACCGAAAGGTGAGAAGAAGAAGAAAACCAATAAGGGTAAAACCCTTAAGGTGGCTAGTAAGGGAGTGGAGAAAGGCAAGAAACCTGAGAGGGAACCTTGTTTTTATTGTTAAAAGGATGGACATTGGAAGAGAAATCGTCGTGGATACTTGGCGACTCTGAAGAAGAAGTCAGATGAAGGTATATCTAAAATATATGTCATTTGAGAGTCTAATTTGTCAGAAGAATCATCTAATACATGGTTGGTTGAATCTAGTTTGACCACCCATATTTGTAATATGTTGCAGGGGTTCAGGATGATAAGAAGACTCAACAAGGATGCGATTCATCTCAAGATGGGAATTGGAGTTGAGGCCACAGTAGAGGCCATAGGAGAATTTAGTTTGCATTTTGAAAAAATAGTTTTAATTTTAAAAGATTGTTTTTATGTTCCTTCCTTTAGAAGGAATATTTTTTCTATTTCTAAATTAGTCATTGATCGATATTCATTTCAATTTGGATTTAAACTATCTATTTGTATGAATGGTTTATTTATTACAATTAGTTGTTTATAGAATGGTTTGTATTTCTTGAAACCTATTTTAAATACAAATGAATTTTCAAATGTAACTTTAAAAAGGAAGTCAGCTCCAGATAATACCACTTATCTTTGGCACCTTAAGTTAGGTCATATTGGAGTAGATAGAATTTACAGGTTGGTTAAAGTTGGCCCTTTGGAAAGTCTAAAGGTAGAACCTTACCAAACCTGTGAATCTTGTCTACAAGGAAAAATGACCAATAAACCCTTTTCATCTAAGGATAAGAGGGCTAAAGACTTGTTGGAATTAATACACTCTGATGTATGTGGTCCCATAAATGTTCAAGTGAGGTATGGTTTTGAATATTTTATAACGTTCACTGATGACTACTCTCGATATGGATACATTTACCTAATGCACCGAAAATCGGTAACCTTTGAAAAGTTCAAGGAGTTTCGAGCTGAGGTAGAAAAGCAATTGGGTATGTACATCAAGACCCTTTGATTAGATCGAGGAGGAGAGTATTTATCAGATGAGTTTAGGGACTATTTAAAGCAAGCTGGGATTCTTTCTCAGTTGGTAGCCCCGGGATACCTCAACAGAATGGTGTAGCAGAGAGATGAAACTGTACTCTATTAGATATGGTTCGGTCTATGCTCAGTTAATCAGAATTACCTGTCATTTTGGGATTTTGCCTTGGAGAACGCCATCAAAATCTGTCCCTAAAACACCCTTTGAGTTGTGGTATGGGCAAAAGCCTAGCCTACAATATATTAAGGTTTGGGGTTGCATTGCACATGTAAGGAAGCAACAAACAGATAAGTTGGAATCCATAACAAATAGATGCTACTTCCTAGGCTACCCTAAAACAACTATTGGCTATTACTTTTATGACCTTGTTGATCAGAAAGTCTTAGTTAGTAAACATACGACGTTCCTTAAAGAGGATCTGGTCAATTGTAGATCGGATCCAATGGTCATAAAAGAAATATCGAATGACCAAGAACCTTCTGCACCTATTGTACCTCCTATTGACATACCCACTGACAAATCCACTGACATACCCACTGAAATGAATCAACCCGAAGAGCCTCGACGGAGTGGGAGGTCTATCAGGCCTCCAACTCGTTTGACACTTCTCAATGAAGATGATCAAAAGGTGGAAGAGTTCCACATGGTTTCTGATACTTCGGAGTTATACCCATTTTTCTACAAAGAGGCTTTGAAGGATATTGATTCTGTTCAATAGAAGGAAGCCATGTGCTCTGAGATTGACTCCATACATTCCAACCACGTCTAGACACTAGAGGATCTACCTCAAGTTGTTAAGCCTATAGGATGTGAATGGATCTTCAAGAGGAAGAGAGGTGTGGATGGGAATGTGGAGCGTTTCAAAGCAAGACTGGTGGCAAAAGGTTACACAAAAAAAAAAGGGGTGGATTATGATGAAACCTTTTCACCAGTAGCGATGATTAAATCTATTAGGATTTTATTATCGATTGCTACATACTTTGACTATGAGATATGGCAGATGGATGTACAAACTGCTTTCCTTAATGGTCATTTAGACGAGGTCATATACATGCATCAGCCAGAAGGGTTTGCTTCCCTAGGGAAAGAAAAAAAAGAGTGTAGGCTTTTGAGATCTATCTATGATCTTAAACAGACTTTTAGAAGCTGGAACATACATTTTGATCAAACCATCAAAAATTTTGGGTTTGAACAAAACATTGATGAGCCATGCATTTACAAGAAGACCAGTGGGAATAACGTTTGTTTTCTTATCCTCTATGTGGATGATATCTTGCTCATTAGGAATGATGTGTGATTGCTTTCATCTGCAAAGGTGTGACTATCTAAGACATTCTTAATGAAGGACCTTAGTGAAGCCAGTTACATCCTAGGAATAAAGCTTGTGCGAGATCGCAAGAATATGATGTTAGGCTTGTAACAATCCACTTATATTGAAAAAATACTGGACAAATTTAATATGTAGGATTCTAAGAAAGAAAGTGTTCCCTTCAGGCATGGACTCACTCTATCTAAATCACAATGTCCTCAAACTATTGAGGATATTGAGGAAATGAAAAGAATTCCTTACGTTTCGACTGTAGGGAGTCTAATATATGCAATGTTATGTACTAGACCTGACATTTGTTATGCGATAGGGATTGTGAGCCATTATCAATCTAATCCAGGACATGAGCATTGGACTATTGCCAAAAGCATCCTCAAGTATTTGAGGACCAAGGATTATTTCCTAGTCTATAGTATTGACCAGGTGTCAGTTGTGGGTTATACAAACTCAGATTTTCAAGCTGACAAAGATAACAGAAAGTATACATCAAGAATGGTATTTGTTATGGGAGGTGGTGCAACAATTTGGAAGAGTGTCAAACAGAAGTCAATGACCGACTCCACTACTGAGGTTGAATTCCTGACAGCTAGTGAAGTAGCTAAGAAAGGGGTATGGCTCAAGAAATTCTTGACCGACTTAGGAGTGGTCCCTGAGCTCGTTGAGAATCCCATCATGTTGTATTGTGACAACCGAGGAGCCATAGCACAAGCAAAAGAACCAAGAGCTCATCAGAAGAACAAGTATGTGGAATAAACATATCACTTAATTCATGAGATTATACAGAGTGGTGATATAGCCATAGCTAAGGTTAACTCCACTTAGAATCTGTCTGATCCCATGACTAAGGGTTTGTCGCCCAGTGTATTTGAGAAACATGTTGAGAACATGGGCATTAAGTTTATGAAAAATTGGCTTTGATGTACAAACATGTTTATTTAAATTAAATTGTTTAATTAAGTTTTAATTGGCATGATTATTTATTGAGCTCAGTTTATCCATAGGTTTGTTAACCTAAAACTGTTCACCACTAGGGGCGAGATTGGACACTTTGTCTTCATGATGGTCACATTGTGTGTACCCTAGAGATGTTGATTTCAGGGCACAAATGTGAGTGTACATACTGTATATATACTGGATTGGATCACTTGAGATTTTCACATGTGATATGCTATCGGTTTTATAAGAAAATGAAATTCTCTTAAGTAGTTTATGGTCAATCTTTTGACCTGAGGGGTTCTTATCGATGCGGACACGCACTGCGCATTTTGGTGTGTCAACGGTTGATGTCTCTTAGAATATATATATATATATATATCGGTATGTTGGACTCGTAGTATTGGCTCATATTCAAAAGAGATTCCCAACAAGGAATCCACTGTCCTTTTTTGAGAGAATATCAAAGAGAGAGAAAGTCTGTATTTGATTGGATAAAATCTGGATTTAGGGGTATTTCAATAAAATATTTTAATGTTTAAAAAATTTATATAAATTATTATTTATGTTCAAAAATATTTTCAAAATGTTTTTCTGGTCCAATCAAGTATACAGAATCTCTGAAATGGATTTTCGATTCATTGGGGACTTGACAGTATTTAACATATGCCCTATAATGAACTATGAGATATTGCTCAATGGGGGATAGATGCATAAATAACTACTTATTTTGGGTAATGATTGTTACATCTACTTGGTAGCATATGTATTGGTTAACCTTGTATTATGAATACAATATTGTTAAGATACATAGTATGTTAGGTGGAATCCCAATGAGATCCTACCCCTTTCCTATAAGTTCAACCCATATGTACAGCATCAAATGATCATGGATTCTTTTTCGTGATCTAAGATTTTGGATCCTCTTATGAGATATGATCTCATAGGAGGATGGAGGATATTGTTAGGAAAAAGGAATTATTATATTATCTATTATTTAATATCTTATCAATAATGGTAAGATTGGTTTTGTGAGTATTTGACTCCAAGTAGGAAATCTTTATGCTAAAGTTAGGTTTATCTACAACTCTAACTAATAGGGATTTTGGTTGAATATATACATGGACTCTAAAAACTAAAGCAATATAGGATTTTAATTCTCTCTTCTTTTATATAGCCATGCTCATCAACCTCTCTCGAATACACAAAATTCCTACACTAGTAATTGAGTAGGAATTAGGGTTTTGTGAAAACCCTGATTATTGAGGAGGAGCTTGGACTCAAAGGGAATGCAAAGCTGTACGTGTGGGAAGAACTCACTGCAAAAGGGCTAAGATCGCGTAGAGGCTTTGCACTTATGAAGTTTCAGGTAATGATCTAAACCCCTCCATTAATGATTGATTGAATGTCTGAACCTACCAGTGGGACGATCAAAATCGTTTCCGCACCTTCAAAAGTAAGGTTGGACAGAACTTTATGTAGCCCAGGGTGGAGATAAGAATTCACTGATGGTGTTCTTGTAAAACCAATTGTGGGATCTTATCACTCCCCAACTTTGGCTGATATGGTTGGGGGCACGGGGAAGGGATGAAGATTGTTCCATTTTGAATCCATGTGGTTGCAACACTTTGATTGTGAAAATGCATCACACAATGGGTAAGATTCAAAATTGTCAATTGGTCTTTAAAGAATGGAATAGAGAAGTTTTTGGAAATATTTTAAAAATATTAAAGCCCTCAAAGTCAATCTTGAACATGTTCAAAGTCTTCACTCATCCGCCTTTTCCCATACCCGAGAAACAAAAATACAGAAGCTCTTAGATGAACAACTCCAAAAAGAGGAAGAATTGTGGAGACAGAAGTTGAGACTTACATGGTTGCAAAGTGGAGATAAGAAAACCTCTTTCTTCCATATCTCAATAGTTCGAAGGTGACACCACAAAAGAATCTTGAAGTTAAAGCTCCCAGCAGGTTCTTGGTGAAGTTGCAAATATTTTATGTTCTTTTTTTCATAATTTGTATATATACTTCTAAACCTGTTGATAGTGTGGCCATGAATCATGTCGTAAATGGTGTAAATTTTGTTATAGTCGATGAGATGAATGACTTATTATGTAAGCCACCAACCCTTGAGGAGGTTCGGTTGCCGCTCTTTGCTATGGTCCATTTGAAATCCGCATGGCCTGATGATTTTTCTTTAGTATTCTTCCAAAGATTCTTCAATCATATGCTCATTGGTTGTTAATGACGCAAGAGTCAGGGTTTTGGATTTCTTGCTAAGTGCATCAACGATTACATTGCCTTCCTTGGATGATAGTGAATAGTACAATCATAGTCCTTAATTAACTCTAGCCACCACCTTTGTCTTATATTGAACTCCTTCTAGGGGCATTTGGTTTAGAAAATCTCCTGAGAACAGTTCCAACATATGTTTATCGAACTCCCAAGTAGAGAAAAAAATCGTCTTTCAATAAAAAAATTACTAATATATGATTTTGTTGAAGAACGACGTTCTCAAAATAGAAATATTACCAAATAGGCCCTTGAAGATTAGGTTGCAAATATAAGCATATTATTAAGCCAGAGATTTATTAAACAAGAGGACTCCACATTGAACCAGTTGAACCGACCAATCCAGATCCTTTACCATGCCACATATAGATCCTTTGCTTTATATAGGTATAGAGGGTAAGGAAAGCCCTAAGATCTATTTCAATTTTAGTTGGATTTGGATTGGCTGAAATTTGCAAAAAAAGAAGAAAAAGCAAAACAAAGATTTCACAAAAATTTTGAATTTTTGTTCGGAGATTTTTCTGAGATGGGTAAATTTAATTTACTATTTACTATTTTACGGCTAAAAGCCTAAAAGAGGAAAACAACAATGGCAATATGATTCATCTCATATCAGAAAATGAGTTAAAAAATTAACTATAATTGGATAGGGTGCGCCGATTCCAATTCAAATCATGGGATTTGTTATCAGATCAGGTGTCACCGATTTCAATTCAAATAAGGTGATTCATCCGATCTGATTTCAACTCCACACACCATGGATCAGGTGTCGGGGATTCCAGTCAAACCAAGTGATTCATCTGGTCTGATTTCGATTCTCCACACCATGGATCAGGTGTTTTCGGTTCCAATTCAAACAATGCTTACAGCTAAGGGTGGTAGAATTAGATTGGGCCGAGATCTATCAATCTCGATCGGGATCAGCCCGAATCAAACGGAAATATTTCTGGTTGTCATTAAAAAAAAATCTATTTTTCTATCTCACTACCCTTCATCTGTACCAATCCAGTGATATGATATCGGTAGAGAATTAGGATCAGATGTGGAAAATCCTGACTCAACCGATTCGAGCCAATCCGATTCCATTCCTTTTTATTTTTATATTTTTTGGGTGAAAGATCCAATTACATTCCTCAAACCATGGCTATAAGCCTGTAAGGCACTTGGGACGAAACATTCCATCAATTAATTATTATTTCCTTATTTTTATTCAAAATAGACCCCACCAGACAAAAATTCCTATCAAATGGTATCTAGCACATACGCACAATTGTGGTCTCTTCCATCATTTCAATATTTTTAAACAAAGATCACAAGACAAATATATATAGAGCAAGATCTTCAAATTTGTGAACTCAAAATAAGAACATAAAGTAAAAGCTGCTTAATCAGATCTATGTTTTAGAATCAAGAGGCACGACTGTAGGCTTTAATCTGAATATAGAACTAGAAGCTAGCTATGCAATTGTAAGTGCAAGAAAATAATGATGCAGAAATAATAATTAAAAAAAAAATACTCTTTACTTATAATTTGGAGAACTTTGAGATTACAAGGTTTGGATAGGCTTAAGTTGGAGGATTTGAGGAGAAGAAGGATGTGTTGATCTTTGAGGAAAATTTGGATTGTTATTGCTAACCTTTGAGGGCGATCGGACTTGGAAAGGACGATCGGACCTTTGAGTTGTCGTTGAAGACCGGCGGAGCCCTTGGAAGTCCGGCGGAGCTTGAAGATCTTGAATGACTAAGAGGGGCGATCCTTGGGGAGCTTCTCTCTCTTAATTCTGATTTTTGGGAGAAAATGATCAAGTCCTTTGGGAGAAGGGGGAGTGTCTCTTTTATAAGGGAAATGACACATTTACATTTCATTTGGATTTGCGACGCATTTGAATTACATTTGGCACTATTCTAAATTACATTTGAAATAGTACCGAATTACATTTCATTTGGCACTGTGTACAGTTGAAAAGTACTGTTGGCGCCGAAATTTGAGATTGATTCCGACCTTTGATTTGGAATCTTCTTTCCTAACCATTGAAATAGAATCTTTGATTTTATCCTTTTTATTTAGAATCTTCAATGATCGCACCACGGCATTCTATGTGTCTAAGACACTGTTTTTCGTATTGGTTTGATCAAAAAATTTGTACCATATTTGTTTGAGCCTGGTATTGGCCAGACTGTCCTTTAACCTGGGACAGTAACAGTACCACCTTTCTTCTAAGAGGTTGTTCATGGTTAACTGACTAAGTAAATTATCGATATCACCGGTCGGCTAGTTTAACACCGTCCTAGCAGAGGATCGGGGCAACCCAGTTAGGGGTCTAGAAATCATAGATCTCATATTCTCAAAATAGGATCCATGCCAGACGGCAGTGGAGAAAAAACCAGAGAAGATCAGGTTGGTGAGGAAGTGGTGTGGAGTGTTTGCAAAATATTTGATAGGAATCTTGAATTTATGGGGGGAGGATGTCAAACATGGGACCATATTGATCCCACCATCGAGAAAATCAGAGAAGTGTTTTGTCACACCCCGTTCACACAGAACTGGACCGATGACAGGGTTAACTCCGGTTAACCCAAACCTACTAGGATCATCTGACACAGTATCCAACCACAACATACACACAACTAAGAAAATGTTCAACAGTTCAGCGGAAGACTTAATTTACCTGTAAATATCCCCAATATACTTGATACCCAAATTGTAATACATAGTTAAGTACATGTGGACCCACAGGCATGATATTTGTACAAAAATAATACAATTTACATATCAAGTACACAAAGGGGATCATCAAAAGAATCATAAAGTAACCCTGCATGGACTCACTGCTGTGGTCCCACAGCACAACCCTTGCATGTGCAATCCATGCAGTGCTCATAGTCCTCGGGGACCCACCAATCCTCCTCGGGGAATTCCACTATGGGGCCCGACCCTTGATCCTCAGGCTGGTGACCTATAAAATCATCTAAAAGAGGTGCACACGTGGGATGAGCTCACTAGCTCAGTAAGTGAAAAGAAAGACCACACAACAGTCCACACAACAATTACAATCATATGCACTATATGCTATGTAATTCATTTTTAATCACATCCACCTAAAGAACATTACTAAATCTTGGGTTTAGTACTACTACAACCATAGTGCGGGTATACTCCGGTTACGAGCCGCAAACTCCATCCCGCGATACGCCCATAGGGCTGTCGGAGAAGGCCCACCGTGAGTACTCGAAAAAGTAAAGCATGCGGACCACCGGATCTCAACATAAAAGTAAATGACAGAAAATAAAGGTGCTGACTCCAGCAATTTAAAAGCAGTACGATTGGCCCTCTTGAATATACCACCGGGGTTGTCGACTGTCCTAATGACCAGCTGGGCATATGTCTAACCGCCACAGTGACCTGACAACCGTGACCACTGCTTCCCCCCAAATGGTAACCCAACACCTCAACCCCTATTGGGAAGGGTTGTGGCACAGGAAAATGATAATCCTACACCGCATGCTCCTATATGACATAATAGGATTGCATAGTGCCATCGCGTCCCATTCCACGGGCCACAAATGCACTCGTTTCTAAGCCGACTATGGCACCTAATCTATTAATGCATTATGCATAATGATGTCATCATTCATCACATAATCATAGCATCATTTGACATTGAGAAAATAAACACAACACACATGTCATAATAATATGAGGATGGCTAAGCTACACATAATTTGCATGATGACATGGTTAGTCTAGATACAATTAAATGAATGCCAAACAAGCCTTAAAATAAGGCCAAATGTCATCTCCCCACTTACTTGTTGTGTACAAAGATTCACGTCTGGTATGGGTGAGATCCGATGCGAGAAGCGTAAGTTTTGGTGAACCTATCATAAGTGAATGGGGTTAGCATTTCATCACTTTGGGGTCAAACTAACAAGACTTGATGACAAAATCATGTTTAGAATCCTAAAAGAAGGTCACACGTCTGTTTTGGGTCCATTCGGATGTACAAATCACATTGGGAGCCTCTCGGGTGGGTCAGACAGCCCACCTGTTATGACCCATCGGTCCTGACCAACGGGTAGGTCGACCCACCGGTCCTGGCCCACCGGTCATGACCGGTGGGCAGGTCGGCCCACCGGTCAGGCTATCGGTAGGGGCCTATCGGTGCAGGCCGAGGGCCTGCTAGGACCGACGGGCAGGTTGGCCCGCCAGTTGGCCCGTCGGTTGGCCCCGAGGCCCTGTCCTCTCAGGTGGGTGCCCTCAGGTGGGCCATTTGGCCCATTGGTCTTGGCCCACTAGTCTTGGCGGAAAAATGCTATTTTTCCCGAAACCTTCCCCAACCTTTGGGGAATCAAATGGGGTTTTTCCAAACCCATTCTCCACATATTCAAGGTCTCATAAGATGGTTCTAACCTAGATCTAGGTTAGATTTATAGAATGGAAGCCATCTTACCTTCTTTGCTCAAGAACTCGTTCGAAAACCCTAAAATCACTTCAAATCACCAATGCTCCTCCAACCGTGGAAACACTTCTTCCAATCCTTCAAAATCAACACATAAACCATCTATTAAACCTTAGATTCATCATCTTAAGGGGGGTTTACAAGACCTCAAGAAACTCTACCCAAATCAAGGGTTTTACTTGGGTTTGGTGAAAGCTTAAGAACATAGCCTTTGCTCACCTCTAAACGTAGATCTTGTGTTTAAGATCACTCTTCCGGCGTCAGAATGGGAAGATCAAACCTTGGCGCCGCTTAAATCCATTCCTTCTTCCTCTTCCTCCCCTTTCTTCTTCTCCGTTCTCTTTTCTCCCTCCTTTTCTCTCTCCTCTTTACTCTTTTCACCAAACACCCGAACGTCATAAATGAGAAAATGAAAAACTCATAAATGCTATTTATACTTTCTACAACAACTCAATAACCACATGGGTGGGTCACTCAGGTGGGCGGATGTGCCCACCTGTGACCGCCCACTTGAGGGCCAAAAATTAGCCAACAAGTGGGATTTTGATGGAATTCGACTCTCGGCACGAATCTCACTCTCGGCATAAGGTATATTATACGTATACACTCTAAGATACGGCTATATACCTGCTTTATCCATACATGGCCTTATGATATGTGCATGTACACGGCTTGGGTACACCCGTCTCCTCTGGCACTGACTCAGACTTGTCAGGCCAACCAGTGTTCAAAGTTACCCTTGCCATCATAGTTCATAAGGAGCCTGCCTTAACCCTCTCCGGTTCGGGTCCTACATGGTTAAACCGGGTCAACCGTATAATTAGATCGGGTTTTAAAAAGTGGGGTATAACATTTACCCCCCCCTTTCTGAAAATTTCGTCCTCGAAATTGGCGTACCTGGTTGTTCGAAAAGATGAGGGTACTTGGCTTGGATTTCATCCTCTTTCTCCCAAGATGCTTCGTCAAGTGAATTATTAGCCCATCGTACCTTTACGAAGGAAATGGAGCGATTGCGAAGGGTTATCACCTTTCGGTCCAAGATTTCAGCTGGCTGCTCTGTATAGGTCATATCGGCTTCTAGATATTCTGATTCCACAAGTAATGCATGAGATGGATCATGAACGTATCGCTTCCGCATGGATACATGAAATACGTTATGAACATTCCCGAGTGAAGGTGGCAGAGCAAGCATGTAGGCTACTGAGCCAACCCAAGCTAAGATCTCAAATGGGCCAATGTATCTCGGGCTCAACTTCCCCTTTCTATGAAATCTTTGTAACCCTTTAGTAGGAGAGATCTTGAGAAACACCTTTTCTCCTGCCTGAAACTCGATGTCTTTCCTACGTTTGTCTGCATAGCTCTTTTGACGTGACAGAGCTGCTTTAATCCTTTCTCGAATAATATCAACCTTGTCACAAGTCATCTGTATCATCTTGGGTCCTAACATTCGGCGTTCGCCTACCTCATTCCAATACAGAGGGGTTCTACACTTCCTACAATATAATGCCTCATATGGAGCCATCCCAATTGTAGCTTGGTAACTGTTGTTATAGGCAAACTCCATAAGGGGTATATATTCTTCCTAACTACCACACATTTCCATTGCACATGCCCTGAGCATGTCTTCTAATATTTGTATGGTTCGCTCCGACTGACCATCAGTCTGTGGGTGGAAGGCAGTACTTAACTTCAATTGTGATCCCAAGGCATGCTTGAAGCTTTTCCAAAATTTGGAAGTGAACCTTGGGTCTCTATCTGATATAATGCTCACTGGCACTCCATGCAAGCGCACTATGTTATCCATATAAAGTTGTGCTAATTTGGCCATAGAGAACTTGGTCTTGATGGGAATGAAATGAGCAGTCTTAGTA
>NC_056559.1:12139562-12150080 GCF_013358625.1 Macadamia integrifolia | reverse complement strand
TCAAAATGAATAGCATGACATGTAGTGCATATGATGTGTTGTGATGTGTGGACTGTTGTGTGTGGTCCACCTCTCTACTTACTGAGCTAGTGAGCTCATCCCACGTGTACACCCCTTTTTTAGATGATTTTGCAGGTCATTCATCTGAGGAGCATGGGGTGGGTCCCACAGTCGAGTTTCCTGAAGGGGACTGGTGGACCCCTGAGGAGTTTGAGCACGGCGTAGACTGCGCGTGCGAGAGCTGTGCTGTGAGACAGCAGTTTTGAGGCCGAGCTGAGCTCCACCTTGGAGGCCGTGCTGAGCTCCACTACCGAGGCCGAGCTGAGCTCTTCTATATGATGCCGAGCTGGGCACGACTCTTGATGCCGAGCTGAGCTCCAGCCTTGATACCGAGCCGAGCTGTGTACTCTGATGATTTTGATGATTTCCTGTATATACTTGATATTTGAACTTTATTCTTTTTGTGTATATATATCATGCCTTCGGGCCCAAATGTATATAATTATTGTATCACCATTTGGGTATCAAGTATATGGGAATTAATTACAGGTAAAACTTAGTCTTCCGCTGATCTGATGAATTGATGTTAGCGTGTGTATGCTGTGGTGGAATACAGTATCTGATGATCCTGGCAGGTTTGGGTTAACCGGTGTTAACTCGGTCACCGCTCCGGTTCAGTGTGAACGGGGTGTGACAGTTACTAACCCATCAGAGTTTTGGGAAATAGACTGGATATTAGTATTTGAAATTTGAGGTGGAATAGCAGTTGTTTGCAGCTGCCATTCAGTAGGGAAATAAATGTCTTTCCACTGAACCAATTTTGGGTAAACAATTTAGCCTTGAAGACAATCAGTTTCTGAGTAGAGGGCTTGTCCTTTTGGAGAGCATTTGAGAGCTTGAGGTTTGACAATTTTTATTGTTTTGTACTTGATACGGTGGATGATGGAAATGAGAACAGATCCATGCATCATCTTATATCCATGGGTTTTGAGGTTGATTTTTAGGGAATGAAGGATATTTGGGTCCTCTAAGGCTATAGACATATTTGGGTAAACATTGAAGTGAATAGGTCCATAGCAGAGGCTTGTTTCAATGGCTCCCAGAAGGGAATCATTGAATTTAAGAAATCTTTGGTCACGAAGGGCTAATAAAAGGGATGTGTTAAGGCCTTCACCATGGAGAGGTTTGATGGCCACCTGGATGAGACCGACATGGACATAATTGAATTTGTGTTTTTGGTAAAGGTCTTGTAAGGACCTGGGGTCAATGAGGGTAATTTCTTTGGTTTCTGGGGTGAAGTTTATAGTTTGTTCTATGGTTTTGATGGTTTCAAAGGAAAGCCAATCCTTTTCATAAACTTCTTTTTGTGAGATCTTTGGTATGTCCCATTTTTTAAGTTGTTTGTCAAGATCTGTTATTTGTTCATCGTAATGGAACACATTAGAACTTGTGCTCGCCTCACTTGCCGATCTCATCGACATGGAGCGGGATAGACGACTCATGGTTTGAGAACTCTTAGGCTTGGGGTAACCTCCTAGATCTAGTCATTTGATAGGGTATTTTCAGCTTAATTTGGGCACAAACGTGGTCTTACACTCTCTTCTGCCACTCCTCTCAAAAGTCTAAAGGCTTATACTCGGTTAAAACTAAAAATAAACGATTACACAAAAGAAAAGAGATCTGCAAAACAAAATAAATTGAATTCACCACTATCGTGGCTCTGATACCAATAAACAGGATCGATCTACACCAAAATCCAGGGAAATAGGGTTCTCCTGGTTCTGTATGGTGAGAAGAACGAGACCGATGCATTATCGTACTCCGATCCGACAAGGAAACGAGAACTAAGATAGGTGCAATACCGTACCTAGAACTAATTTATGCAGAATTAAACAAACAAATAAATAGAGCAAGACCATGAACTCAAAATAAGAACATAAAGTAAAAGCTGCTTAACCAGATCTATGTTTCAGAATCAAGAGGCACGACTGTAGGCTTTGATCTGAATATAGAACTAGAAGCTAGCTATGCAAATGTAAGTGCAAGAAAATAATGATGCAGAAATAATAATTTGAAAATAAAATACTCTTTACTTATAATTTCGAGAACTTTGAGATTACAAGGTTTGGGTAGGCTTAGGTTGGAGGATTTGAATAGAAGAAGGATGTGTTGATCTTTGAGGAAGCTTTGGGTTGTTGTTGCTAACCTTTGAGGGCAATCGGACTTGGAAGGGACGATCGGACCTTCGAGTTGTTGTTGCTAACCTTTAAGTGCACTTGGAAGTCGGCGGAGCATTTTTATATATCATACTATTATATAAAAGCACGAAGTGGCAAATCTTTCACTTAACAATTTTATCCTTTCTTCTTTATTATATATTTTTTTATTTTATTAAATTGCTGGTACCCTTTATATTATAATATTTTTATAATAATTAAATACTATTTATATCTCTCTCCTACTTTTTCACGATTTTGTCCATTATCTATTTTCCTTTTTTCACTAAACTCTTTCTTCCCACTCTCATAGGATTTTATCCACTTTCTGTTTTTAATTAAAATTCTTTCTTTCCTTTTCGTATTTATAACTCTTTCTTTCTTTTCTTTTTTTCTAAAACTCTTTTTTCTCTCCCACTCTAACACGTTCCTCCTACTCTCACATTGTACTAGCCTGAAAGTATATTTTATGTCTTTTATTTTTTTAGCTTGTTTGTCCCATTATTGGACTTCTCTCTCTCTCTCTCTCTCACCCCTACATTGTTTTTCTGTGATAATTTGTAAAACAGATACTAAAGATTGAAAACTTCCGGTTTCCCAAATCCTAATCCTACCCCGAGACGAAGAAAATGGTAAAAATTCTCAATATCTAAATTATCTCCTAACCCATTTCCTTGATTTCTCTCCCATGATTCCACAATCTCTTGTTCGGTGGATGGTTATTTTACTTATTTCTTTGTTCATAGCACACCCCCCCCCCCTCTCTCTTCCATCTTCCTTTTAATTACAGGTCAGATTATTAAACCCCTGCGAATGCTATTTTCTTATAGTTCTCGGTTGCTATTGGGTTCCATTATATTGTCTATTAGATGCAGAGTAATGGCTTATTCTTTCTATCATACTATCTCTTCAATATCAGAAACTATTGGCCATCGATTGACTGTAATTGATATTCCTTCCTTGTTCAAGTAGCAAATCTAAAGCTCTCCCAATTTCACCATTGGAATAGAATTGGTTGGTTTTCATAAGAAAAAAAAAAAAAAAAGAATTGGCTGATCTATTTTATTTCTTTTATCAAGATATTTAATTATTCAATTACTCCCACTAATTGATGTGTTTCTGTGCAACCAAAGCCTTATAATGTCTCTGAAACAATTAATACCTAACTGAAGTAGCCTTCCAATCGACATTGGCCTCACTCTCCCTAACCTTGAGAATAGCCTTCCAATTTTACCGAATCCATTCCTGTGTCCTTGTCAAATGCTTCTGGGCTTGAGATATTTGATTTAGGCTCGAACCATATTACTGGTCCTATGCCTGGAAATCTAGGGAGCTTAAAGCGTACAAGTATGGTAGTCAACCACAATTTCTAAGGCTATAAACTATAAATCTCTAGAGAGTTCAGACATGAATACATAGAGTTCGCTTAAGAAGCCCATTAAAATAGCCAGTGTCCTTATCTTGGATCAGAATAGAATTCATGGTAGCTTCAGGAAGCAGAGAGATCATAACCTTACCAAAAACAATAGCAGCTATAATTATTTTACGTTATGTAGAACACTAAATACCTAAGTCACCTATCAACAGTAAGGGATTCCCCCTGCAATTCCACAAAAACTGAAATACAATAATAAATAAAACTAAAATTTTCACGAAGTAGACACTAAATAAAGTGAAATCACATCAAAGCTTCAATGCCACAAACATAAGAATTCATATTAAAAAAAAAAAAAAAAAAAAAATCTAACCTTCCCGCAAATTTCTTATGATGCAAAAAGAAATTGCATCTGCACACCTAATGAACACAATAACCCACACAGTAACCATACTGTTGAATACTTTAATTACTACTATAGCTCTATTGTTACTCTATTTAAGCGCTTCACCTTCCAATACTAGAATATATATTAAGATCTAACATTCACGCATATTTCTTATCGATAGAAACATCTAAAAACGAATTGTTTCTGCATCCACTGAACACAGTAACCCCTACTTTTTTCAATGCATTTGAGCAATGGATCACTTAAACTGCCTCCTTGGTTCATTATTCTATGTTCTTAATTGTTACTTGTTTGATTTCCATCTTTAATATCTACTATCAACATAATGTGGATGGAGAAAAAGAAAAATAATTTGTTTCTGTTTAATTTCTTTTCAGCTGGATTATTTGGTTCCGTATGTGCTATATTCTGGTATTCAATCTTTGTTCCCTTTGATTTGTCCTATCAATTTGCTCTCTATGAGTGTGTCTATAAGTTTATAGGAATCAATGTTTATCTCTCACCTTCCTTCCTCATCACTCGCTCTCTCTCACTCACTCAAATTCTTCCCTATTTGCTTAGAGTTAAAATTCTAATCAAATTAATTTGTAGTGGTTGTTGTGACGAAGGATTTTGGAAGTATAATATCTTTCATGTGTCAATTCCCTTCTGTGATATGTAACCCTCAACCATTGCGACTTATCGAAGGACTGCAGTTATTACTTATTGTGAGGTTAGAGTTTCTATAATTTGGTCGATGATATTTTGAACAATCTATTATGATTTTTCTACGATATTTTTTGGGGTTTTGGAACTTTCTTTGTATTTCGACGAAGAGGGATTCGTGACAAAGAGAGCTTCAAATTGTAATATGTGGGTTGGAATGATTCCTTATCCTTCACATTATCCCGTCTCCTCCTTTTCTTCCTTCTCTGATCTTTTGTTTCATTTGCTTTTGTTCTTTCCCCTCCCAGTTCTCCTCTCCCTTGTAGCTCTATATCTCCATCTTCTTGTAAGCATGAGTAGTGGTACTCCAGAGGATTCCTATCTCTCCCTTGTAGCTCTATCTCTACATCTTCTTGATTGATCCATTCGTCATTGTGAAAGGAGCAAGCCAAGATTTTCTTTCTTCTTCTGAATGTTAAGGCTTACACCTGATTGTTTTCAATTTAATAATATTCTTTTAGTACATAAAGCTTTTTTCTTATTTTGCTTCATATTTTCTTTCATTTAACAAGAATATATCATACTATTATATCAAAGCATGTACTCATCCAACATAATCTTTTTTTTGGACTATTTAGTGGCTAATCTTTTTTTGAACTTTTTTTATGGTTGAAGAATTCTTTGAGCTTTTGCCGATATTCGTTGATGGTTAAAGTAAGGGTTGTATGCATATATGTTGGATCTAGAACATTGCGATACTTGATAAAAGTTGCACTAATTTGGTTAATAAGAAAAGGGAAAGATATCATTGTAATATTTTTATCACATTCAATTCTTATTTAATAAGAAGGATAAGTTGGAAATTTCAATATTTCATGGGCTTTGAAGTCTTGGGACAGTTGTTCTAAAAGTGCAAGGATGTTTTCAAAGGATTCTTTCTTCATAAACATATTCTTTTATTTCTAATCAGATTTCATTGAATTCAATAAGATTCTCTGTTCGGAGCCATTGCATTTGTTCTATTTAATTTCTCTCCTTCAATCCCCCCCGACCCCTTTCTGTGCGATTGTGGATTTTTTTTCCTTGATAGAAATTTTCTACTCTGATTACCAAGGAAGAAAATAAAACCTAAAGTTGTAGATCGATGCACACAGGAACTACTCTGTTAATTTTCCAAGGGGACGTCATGCTAATAGACATAAATAACCAGCCTACCCTGTGAGTTTGTGTTGAAGCCTTGGAGTGTTTGATAATGTATTCAAAATCCGTTTCTTCTTTTTTTAAATGTAAACCTTGGTAGCAAGTGCTTAGCATGGAGGGCCTGTGGAGACATTTGATAAAATTTGATGTGCCTAAAATTTGTATATGTTTTATTTATTTTGCACATATATTTTAGTTACTTCGATGAGATATAGATTAGCTAAGAAGTCGACTAATTGTTAGCCATTTAAAAAGATTTTTTCCTCTCTAACTGAAAATAGTATTCAACTTTAGATATGGGGCAGAATAGTAAAATTTATAGGTTATTGTTTGTCTTAAGTTTGTAACATGGGATAAAGATTTTTTAAGCTGAAAGGTGATAGTCAAAAGAGATGTATGGATGGCAATGGTGACAACAAACATGATGCAACTGTTGACATACAGCTGGATACAATGAGCTTCAGTAGAAACTCATATTCTTATATGCTTTTGCTATTTCTGCTTATTTATGTTTCATAATTTACTGCCATTTCTGCTTATTTATGTATCATAATTTACTTCTATCTCTTGCTGTTTAAGTCACTAGTCTTCTTCTTTGTTGTATAGTTAAATTTTTTGGAAGAAAATAAATAGTGGGTAATTTATTGGGTTCTTTTTTAGTATTAACGTCTCTCTTGTTTTTTATTTATTATTATTATTATTTTGACATTGTGCATGCCATGTTTGAGTCATGTTGACCACATTTTATTTTTCTATTAAAGATATAATTTGAAATTAAATTGGATGGTTGAACAATTCAGCGGTGTATTTTCAAATGGTTGTCCAAGGGCTGCTACGATCATGGTGCTTTGCAGTTTGAACGGTATAACTGACCTAACCAAGTATAGGACAATCTTATTCTATGGCCTAAGTTATGGTGTGTCTAAGTTGTCTCATAAGGCCAAGGCATTATACAGTATTCAATTAAGATATGTGAGATTATAAATTATGTTGCTAATAATTGTTTCTTTGTACTTGCTTCTTTTTCTCGAACAACTAATTCATTTAGTGGCCTACTTTAAATTCATCTCAACATTATTTCCTTCTTCTATGGTTTAACTGATGAAATATTATTCATATGATCATTTCCATATGAGTTTCACATTTGGCTTCCTCTTTCTTTGATCATGGATTTTACAATTTAAATATGGGTATTTAACTCAATTGGTAGAGTACTTACGGTCTTGGAAATGGTTCCATACCTCAAAAGGATAGTAGTTTGAATCTACCAAGTCTGTTCTCTATATTTTCATTTAACCTCAATGGTAGTAGTGTCATGGGAATATCTTGGTTTTTAAACAGAGAAAACCTAACAAATTTTAAATAAACTATGTATGGGGGAAGTGGTTGACTTTTTCTAAGGGTTACATTAAGTCAACTCAATATTTGGACAAGTTAGAAACTTGATTAAAGCGACAAAATTTAGCCAAAATAATGTTGAGTTTGAATCGAGTCTCCCATGTAAACATTAATTAAATTCATGGGCCTTATTAAAGAATTTTAAATTTCAAAGTTGCGTACAAATTTTTTAGACTTACATATACTCTATTTTAATTAATCTCTCTTTATCTTTATAAATTTAACTGATTACATCCTCTCTCTTTATCTCCATAAATTTAATTGGTTACAACCTTTCTCTCTCTCTCTCTCTCTTTTGAAGTTTTGATTTAGTATTAGTCATTTCTGCTCCCACGTTCATTTGCACGTGTATTTTTTACTAGTATATATTAAACAAAAAGAAAGCCTCAACTCAAATCTATCTTCGTAAGTACCAACGACGTCATCCATTTTCAGTTGACGTTAACAGGTGCCTGATTATCGAAACATGTGATATTTTAAATATGATCAATTATTATATTCTTAAATTAATTATTCAATCGCAACCGTTCAAATTGATGGATCCGTAATGAAGGGCTATGATGGTACCGACGTTATGGTTGTTCGATCTCACTACTTATATTATGATAGCATCCCACAATTGTCAGATAAGGGGATCGGTCAAGACACCTATTCTTATAGAATCATATTACGAATGGATCACGCGAAGCCTATTAAAATATTATTACTAACGAGGATTTATACATTCAATCATAGTAGATGCCAATGCAATAATTCTATCCTCTCCCTATGAGTTTTTTTTTTGGTAAAGCCCTATGAGTTCAATTAACCCTAGTTTTGCTCAATATTATGATTATAAACCATTCCGGCCTGACTCGTGATGGAACTAACCTTTCTGTATTTTTAAGGACAAAAGGAAGAGAATTAATGCGTGACATTTAGGCACCATTTGATAACGTTTCTCCTGTTTTTGTTTCAAGAAACGATAGATACATAAATTTTTGTTTCCTCAAACAGAAACGGAATTGAAGGTGTTTGATAAACCTTGTTTCTGGAAACGTTTCCCGCAGGCAGGTACCTTCCCCTGAAATTCAGCATCACAGAGGCCCAAATAAGGCACCAACACCAATAAATCATCCATAATCATCTGCGAGCAACAAAATTTAGATTTCCTAAATTTCAGAGGAAATAGGGAAGAAAAAGAGTAGGGCACTGTACCAAGTTTAATGCTGAAGCTGCGCTTGAAGTGGAAGACACCGGAGATATTAAATCCAAAAACTATAAATGGATAAGGAACGAACTGTGTTAGAGAGATTTCTAAACCCTAAATCAGAGAGAGACAAGAAACGGAAGGAAGAGAGGCTTGCCATCGTTCTATAGTGTTCAGAGAAGGGAGGATTTAACAAACCTTGAGGAACCTAGGCCATCGAACATCTGAAATGCTTCCCACTTGCTCCAGTTGCACAATGCCGTTAGGTTGAACAATTGGAGATAGAAGACGTTTTCGAAGTCCTCTTTGAAAGCCCTTTTCTAGCAAAGACACTTTTAGTGATACATCTTCACGAGAGCGCAATCGGACTGGATGCAGTTGGGGCTGGGAGTAGGTGTACAACCTGCTAAAGTCGCCTTTTCCATGCTTTTATCTGTCGAAAGAGAAAGTGATTTTCATCAGGGGTGGGTTATATATTTGAGTGAATGTTGTTTCCAGAAACGATGAAACGTGTGAGAGTCGTTTCGTCAAAATCGTTTCTTGAACGGGAAATTATTATAAATTCCTATTTCTATTCCTAAAAATAAGTGAAACGGAACATAGTTATCAAACACTTTTGTTCCTGTTTCTCCGTTTCTTGAAACAAAACAAAAATGGCTGAAACGAACCGTTATCAAATGGTGGCTTAGTTGCTTTTGCTTCCTCTCATACGGGTGTTTCAAATTTGATATTTTGGTCAAAGAACATAAGAAGAATATCACTTTATATATGTAGAATCTAGAGTCTACATTCACACTATGGTAAGCAGTGAGGTGTGATGAGCATTGGATGGCTGAGAGTATTTGGGCATCCGCCCCAAGGGGTTTCTAGTCACCTGATGTTCACTGTACCAATATAGCTGTTGCAGACAACTTTCACAATAGAGTCTATAGTCAAATCATCATATATGGTATTGATTGTCTCTAAGCAAATCACCAGTTACTTCAACTTTCAATAGGCCACATGTAAAGATGATAGATAATGGAGAAAGAATCAGATCCAATTGGTTGAATCATCAGACTTGACTTGGAATTGTTTGGGATTGGCTCTAATAAAACCCTACTTTAGGGATACTTAAGTCCGATAGGATTAAGCTTAGTCAGGGAAGAAGGGAGGTGCTTATAATACAATGTGAAGACATGAGAATTGACCCCATGACTTCTTAAGAGCTTGCACTTTACCGGTTGAATCCATAGAGTAATTGGATTTTCTCAGCATGACTCGTCTTAGGTTCATGTCCTATGTTGTGCGATAACCCTGATTCTATATAGTTGGATATAGTGCTCCATCTGATTGGAAGATGCACTGGGGTCAAAATTTCTTTTGCCATTGTGATGATGCTTATATGTTAATTATAATTATTATAATGTAAAATGTAACATGGATATTGTCTTTGGTGGATATGGTTAAGTAATATGAACTTGGAAGGGAAAAAAAACTTGGATTGAGAGACATGTTCAACAAAATAGTTTAGGAGAAATCTCTCACCACACCAATGTGGCATGGAGAGTTGTATAGTCCACAGTTTAGACCCAACAGTGAAGGAAACCTTTTCTCTTATAAAACTATTACTTAATAAAAACAAGAAGATTGATGTAGCGTAGAAAAAAGGTGCAAAGACTTGGCAATGGTTGTTTTCAATGGGGGATATACAAATATATTTTTGAGAAAATTACATGATTACCCAGTTTTGGGTTTTCTTTTACAAAATTAACCACTTTATGTTTCAGTTAACAAAAATATTCAAAATTTAGTTTGAGTTTACAAAACTACCCAAAACAATGTTTTCCCCTCCCTTAAGTACAATTTTACCCGTCATCCCTCCAGGTCCACTTCCCAGCTCGCAACCAACAATAAAAGTGGAACACCACTGGGAATCATGGAAGAAGCCACTTGATCGACTAGTCTTCAACGTTTCCAACTTCCCAGATTCAGTGGCGGAGCAATTCAAGATCTACTCTGAAATTTTTGCGGTTGTATAGGAGCTATGACCTGCTATTTTTTTTCTTTCATCAGAGAGTTTAGGGTTTACATAAAGAGAAAAAAA
>NC_056559.1:12138800-12139542 GCF_013358625.1 Macadamia integrifolia | reverse complement strand
CTCCCCCTCCCACTCTCACACGTTCCTCCCACTGTTTCTCTTTTTTTTATTATCGCACCTCTCTCTCTCTCTCTCTCTCTCTCTCTCTCTCTCTCTCTCTCTCTCAAAGCTCCTAAAAAGCTCAAAGATGTCAAAAGCACTAAGAAGCTTTTTGTGCAGTAAGCTCCTTCTTCCAACATTATAGTGATATAATTTACATACAATATTACCACTTTACAATATCTCCTCCATTTATTTCTTCTCTGTCGCACTAAACCGTTTTCAGGGTAACCTTCCAATCGACATAGGCCTCACTCTCCCTAACCTTGAGAATAGCCTTCCAATCGACGTAGCCTTCCAATTTTACCGAATCCATTCCTGTGTCCTTGTCAAATGCTTCAGGGCTTGAGATATTTGATTTAGGCTCGAACCATATTACTGGTCCTGTGCCTGGAAATCTAGGGAGCTTAAAGCGTATAAGTATGGTAGTCAACCACAATTTCTAAGACTATAAACTATAAATCTCTAGAGAGTTCATACATGAATACATAGAGTTCGCTTAAGAAGCCCATTAAAATAGCCAGTGTCCTTATCTTGGATCAGAATAGAATTCATGGTAGCTTCAGGAAGCAGAGAGATCATAACCTTACCAAAAACAATAGCAGCTATAATTATTTTACGTTATGTAGAACACTAAATACCTAAGTCACCTATCAACAGTAAGGGATTCCCCCTGCAGATTTTTTTTTTTTTTTTTTTTTTT
>NC_056559.1:12120652-12138780 GCF_013358625.1 Macadamia integrifolia | reverse complement strand
AAAAAAAAAAAAAAAAGAAGAACTAAGAGAGAGGTGGTTGCAGAAAAGAATGTTTGTTACTCAGGGGATGGATTTGCAGCGGTGGTCGAAAGCAGAGGGATGGTGGCTAGGCTAGGGGTGCGTAGCAGGGCAAGGTTTTTATCGATGATAAGTGATCGCCAAGAATTCAGAAATATTTTAAGGCAAAACAAATGCAGCTGAGAGAAAGCCAAGAGTTTCAGAAATTTGGATGAAGTACCTGGTTTGCAGTTGCTTGAATGGTTTCCATTGGGAGGGTAACACTATGCAAAAACAAAAGAAAAAAACATCCCCCACCATGAAAGTTGCACCTCTGTTTTCCATACAAAAGACGTTAAAAGAGAGAGAGAGAGAGCAGAACACTGCCAACTAGCAGAGTGAGAAACCATCACTGTGGGACGTCTTTGTAATTCTTCATCAATTTCACATGAATGTCCAATTTCACATTCTTCATGTCCGATTTGTTGTCTCAAGAAGAAAAATTTCTAGCAATGGTGGTGGTATGCATGGGGCGGCAACAAGAAGAAGAATTCGATTAAATGGGGTTCAGGAATTTTGTGACGAATAGCACAGAGCAGAGGGAGGGGTCCGAAGGGAGGGTTGTGATCTTGGGGGAAGGGCGGAGGGTTTTGTGGAGGCCTTTTCCCCTTCCCCAATACCCTTCAACTACTTAGTCGGTTGTAGCAGCAATAGTAAATTCTAGTTCAACCTAAGGCCTTGAGCTTGCAAATGCCAAGAAGAAATCTAATCGAAGATGAAAGGGGGAAAAAGTGAAAGACATACTAGAGTGGGGTGGGTCGGGAAGGCTGGAGCAAGGAGAGCATGGGGTTGACGGGTGGAGTGGGCCGGGAGGGGTGGGGTTGCAGGGAAGGGAGGGAGCAGGAAGGCAGGGGCAGGGCAAACATGTCTAAACATATAGATAAATAGGGTGTGACACTGTTTTGGGTAGTTTTATAAACTCAAACTTAATTTTGAGTATTTTTGTTAACTGAAATATAAAATGGATAATTTTGTAAAGGAAAACCCAAAAGTGGGTAATCATGTAATTTTTCCTATATTTTTTCCTCATTTTGAGTGCAAGGATATAACTATTATATTAATGTACTTACTTGTAAATTTTCATTACAAGTTAGAAAGGCTTTATGATGGAAGGAAAGAATATCCATATATTCCTTCACTGGTTTTCAATTATATTTGGACCCTTCAGTCATCAAAGCGTTACAAGTAGCTTTGTATGTCATCTTTCAGTTGCTTGAAACTTATCAAAATGCCACTCAAAACTAAGAGTGTATTTGGATAAAATTTCATTCGATTGGTGGAATTCGAATTCAGTAAAAGATCCAATTCCCTTCATCCATGGTGGAAGAAAATCATTTTGACTATGAGTCATCACGATTGCAGGATAAGCAAGGGATATTTTGACTTTGTCTAAGTGGGGGATTCGACTCTTCTACTTTGCAATAGAGACTGCAACTCAGATCCAACGCCTTGGAGCACCTCGGTATGAAACCCAACATACAAGCGCATGCCTCTAGTTGCTCTAGGGCGTTGGATCTGAGCTGCCCCTTCTACTGTGCAATAGATGAGCCCCACCCCTACGTGGGGGTAGAATAATAATGACCTTAATTTGTATACTTTTTTTTTCATGCATGATAATTTGCGGCGATTACATTGTTGCAAATAGATGGAAAGCAGTAGAAACTATGCAGATCTTTGGTTAGAACACCAACGTTTTTTATTTTGACTTTCAAAGCTCTGAAGCTCATCAAAATATTATAGATATGGGGTCCTAGATTTATGACAGCAAGCTCTTGATTTTGAAAATGTGGTCGCCAAGTGTGAGTTTGGAGACCAAATCAGTGAGCTCGATCCTAATGTGGGTAAGGTTTCCAACTCTATAGCTTTATTTGTGGGGAGTTAGTTCTCGTGGTCGATTTGCTAGTCTAGTTGGCCAACCCGTATTCATTGATAAATTAACAATTGACTGTATAAGATTATCCTATGTGAAGGTTTTTTCGAAGTCATAGCTGATTTTGAGCTCCCATATGAGAGGTTTGGTATGAAAAATATGATGGAACTCTCACGACTCAAAGGGTGGAGAACGATTAAAAGCCTCCAATCTGTACTTCTTGCAAATCTTTTGCTTATTCCTCGATTAATTGTCTTTTCGGAAGCCTGCTCCTCTTGGCAACAAGTTGAGGAGAATTTTTTTTTCTTTTTTCTTTTTCTTTTTGGTGGTAAAACTAAAGGAAAACTTTTTCCCTTAATATAACTAAGACAAAATTTCACTTGCAAGGATGAATTGTTTTTTTTTTTTTTCATTGATAAGGTTATCAAGGCCATTGGATTAGGGGCTAGCTTTTGTACATGGCCTCTATTGTAGAAAAAAGCTTACATGACTGAGAAAGGCTTAAAGCGCCAATCAAAGCTGGTAGTCCTCTACATCAGCAACCCTTTCTAGCCTATTAGCTAATCAAGTGTCAAAAGAGAACCAAACATTGAGTTAAAACCATTGCCATCCCAAAAGATGTTAGATGGACTGTTTGCACTAACCCAACTATCAGGGTTTTGTTGTAGATGAGAAAACAAAGGATCTAAGTAAGAAGCCTTTGTTTATAATGAAAAGAAAAATGATTATTTTTTATTGGTAACTAAAAGAAATAAAAAATAGGTAAAAATAGAAAAACTTCTCACAATTTCGCTAATCAACTCGTAAATAAACAAGTATTTCAACGTCATGGGTTCCATCAGAAAGCAAAATCACTAATATGGACCCTTCTGTTTTGGCTTGGTCGAGAGAGCAAATCAAGATATACTAAAGAAAGCTAATATATCCTAATTCAATTGAAGCCACTAAATGTAGAGTAGACATTAAGAAAAATTTCACAAATGTCATTTGTGAATCCATATCATTCTATGCAGAATTTTGTGTTAAGGAGATGAGTTATACTTTTTTCCCTTATTATATTTACACATTTACGAACTAGATTCCTCTTTGATTATACCCACTAAATTATAGACAAGCCACTATTGCCTAGGGATTATATTATAATGACATTTTGTAAATTGCTCACTCATGCTATCACCAAGGTTTAAAATATCAGGTTTCGATAAATCGGAAATTTGAGTTGAAAATTTCAAAATTTGGTCAAAATCAAGTATTTTTTTTTTTTGGATTTAGAATTGAAAAAAAAAAAAAAAAACTCACCTCTTACTTTTAGATGAAATTTCGACAAAAACTGCCGAAACTACTGACATCTCAAGGTCCATCAATGGATTGGGCTCATATGTAGCACGCTATAGGGTAGCATAGATCCTAGGGCTAGGAACCCTTAGGCATGCAGCCCAAGGGGTTCCCAACCCTTGGATTTGCGCTGCAAGTTATGTCACGTGATAGAGGATCCCAGTAGGGATGTAAATGGATAGTCAAAATCTGAATTCAATTTTGCATTCTTATTCGTGTAGAGGTATCCGTATCTGGTTAAAGGGTATTCGGATTAAAATCAGAATTATGCAGAAAATAATTATCTGATCAGATTAAGTAATCAATTAATAATTTTGAAGGTTCTTGAAGTTTAAACAGGTTCTAGAGAATGAGGAAAATAGTTAAAAATAACTTCGAAAGATGGATTAAGAGCAAATTATATTCATTGAGGGGAGAAAGATCGAGATTACACAAGTCAAAGAGTAAACGGATGGTTGACAATCTGAATTCAATCCGCATTTGTATTCGTTTAGGGGTATTCATATCAGCCAGAAAATATCTAGATCCAAACACATCCGATTCAAATTCGATCCATCCAATCCAACCTCCACCGATACACTGATTTCAACCGAAACGGCTAAAACCCGACAAGATTTAGGACCGTCGTTGTCACCTAAGGGGTGAAGGGGCTGTTTGGCTTTAGTTATTGTGTCGAGGAGACTGCAAATTCACTATTCTTAGTGGATTATGATATCATATCAGAGACAGAGACACAGCAAAAGCCGAAGAAATGTTTTTACTGCAAAAAACCCAGAGGCGCAAATCAACCAGCCCAGTGGGAATATAGTAATTTAATGGAAAGTAGAGGTGGAAAATGTAGGTTTGAAATTAACCAATAAGAAAGTTTCCTTTGTAAATCTCATTATCCCGAATTGAAAGAGTTTAGTAGTGTTGTGTCAACGGACGCCAAACCTGATTCAAATACAGCAGAATCTCCACCTGCGGAGTGAGTGGGGAAAGAGAGAGAATTGTTTGTGAGGAACTTCGTCTGTTCGATAAGTTCTCTGCTCCTACACTATGTTTTTTGTTGTCCAAATCCAATCAGCTTTCTTTCTCTCTCTGTATTCTCGGCGAGAGAAGAGGAAGTAGAGGAGTAGAAGAAACAAATGTCTCTCTGCTTATTATACTCTTCAGGACAAGATTTCCTTTACGAATCTTTCAAAAGATTTAACTGTAATGGAGTTGCTCCAATTGTTTCTCCTATGAATTCAGGGTTTGTTTGAAATGAATTTTAGGGTTTTTTTTTTTTCGTTTTTTCTGTACTATGTTTCGGACCACCTGTGACCTTCTTGTACTAGGGTTCTTCCACGAGTGATTCATTCGGTAAGTGGTCTTTTCTTGATCCCACTTTTATTTCTTCAAGATTGATCGATCATTCAATGGGTTGGTTTCTGATCGGCCACTTTTTGTTGAAGGTGTGATAAATTTTGGAGTTTTACATTTTTTTTTTTTTTTTGGTTTCTGTAGCTCAATTATTGCCGACATATTTGTTGGGTTCTTAATGGTGAGGGAAAATTGGGGGTATTTGGAGTCACTTTGATTATTGCAACTCTCAGCTGTGACTTTACTGATGAGAGTAACTGTTTTGTCTTCGAATTGTCTATTGTTGCTATAAATTATTCCATGTGGTTCTGTTTTATTATATGCTTTGGTTCGTCTTTTCCTGTTTCCAAGGGACGGTTTGTGGAAAATTAGTTTATCTAGTGTAGTACATTATGGCATGTATTGGTACGGGAATGGATGTAAGCCCATCTAGTTGTTCTTCTTTTTGACATTCAGTCCCGCGAAACCATTAAATGCTTCAACCTCTGCTAGGATTTGGAATTTGGTTCTCCATCATAGGTTTATCTGTAGCTTCTAAATATAGCTTCTATCATAGGACTCTCTTCAGGCCAGCTCTTAAGTTCTTACTGAGCTACCTGTTTGGCATGGTTTCCTGTTGACTAAATTGATTGAACTAACTTAATGTGGTTAGGTAGTTGAGTGTTGTCTAGCTGGATAACTCCTGAAGCTCATCCTGGAGCTGGAGAGTGGATATCGGTGTATTTGAATTTTTATTAATAAATATATGAGGTTTCACAATATAACATCAGCATTTGGATTTTGTAATGATCAGATTATATTTTGTGCTGCTGGGCTAATATTCTGTGCAAAAGCATCTGAGCTGGTAAATGCCTGCTGTTTTCACAATCAGAGTAGTATTGATTGTTTTTTTAGACTAAAGAACTATTTGCATCTGTGTATTACATTAATTTGCTGAGTGTTTTTTTTTTTTCTCCTAGCGAACAATCTCAGGATTTGGTGGTCTTCTGTTTTTTTTTTCTTTTTTCCCTTTGGCAGAAGGTGGGCAAATGGAGCAGCCTGCTGATATTTCAGTCTCAGGTAGCTTCAGCAGCTCTCCATATCTTCCTCCACTGATGTTAGATAACTAATGGCGATTGCCTCTATTTATACTGTGCCATATATTTATTGATAATTTTGTTGTTGCAGGTCCTTCCAAAATTCCATCATTTAATATTACCCGAAACGTTGGAAGCAGTGCATGGGGGATTCCATCTGGATCTGATACATATCATGCGTCAAGTGATGCCAGCCTTTTCTCAAGCTCCTTACCTGTTCTTCGACATGAAAAGTGTATGCATTGGCTCTTCTTTGTAGATTCTGCACAGAGTTATGCACTGACAGAACAGTTTTCACCCTTTTATTTTTTTTTATTTTTATTTATTTATTTATTTTAATTACAGTGAACTTTGCAGACTTGGAGCACAGTGGTCAATCTGCAGATGACGGATCAGCTATCTTAAATAAACCACATCAAGATGATGAAGGTAAGGATTCTCTGGAAGATGATGGGCCAAATGCAATTGGTAGCCTTCTTCCTGATGATGAGGATGAGCTTTTAGCTGGTATAATGGATGATTTTGATCTGAGTGACCTGCCTAGTCAACTAGAGGACTTGGATGAGTATGATCTTTTTGGCAGTGGAGGGGGTATGGAAATGGACTTTGATCTGCAGGAGAGCATCACTGCGAGTATGTCAAAGGCAGCCATATCTGATGGTGGTTCTATTAATGGGAATAGTCAGTATGGTATTCCAAATGGTGGTGGAGCGGTTGCCGGGGAGCACCCCTATGGAGAACATCCTTCTAGAACATTATTCGTGCGGAACATCAATAGTAATGTTGAGGATTCGGAATTGAGAACTCTCTTTGAGGTCAGTGAAATCTCATTTCAGCTTGATTTTGGTTATTCTTTTATTCATACCCTACTCAGTATTGGTTGATGATTGTTTAGTTTTATATTGTCTCTATTTGATTGTTTTAGCATTTTCTATTGGGAATTTCTTTTTGTTAACTTTGAAGGACAGGACATGATTTCAGATAGTTCAGCTAATTATTTTCAATGAAAGAACCTATCTTTGTTTAATTCAATGGTTTGGAGATCTCATCAGCAAATTTCACAGCCAGCTTGAACATGGAATGCTGCTGGAGTTGTTTTTGCTAGTTGCTTAAGCTCCGTGTTATTTATTGGCTCAAGAGAGATGGCCCCCATGGCAGTTCCTGAGGATTGCATTTGATGTGGAATATAGTAAACATAGTTTTCACTTATGGGCACGCATATTTTCACATATACTTTTGTTGTTCTTAGCAAGTGAGTTCTGAGATTTATAATATCATCCATTGAACTAAAAGTTGAGAACTTCTAAAGCAGAATCCATGTCCATACTGTAGCCTTGGACCTTGCTCCCAATCAAGATATACCATCCATAGGCCTCATGATTCACTGATTAGACTTTAGGTGAGTCACCATACAAAAGTTTTAATGTTTTTTGGTCTACTTCACTTCCTACTGAATTTTATGTAGCCCTTGAATAAGATTGTACAATAATTCCTGAAGGGGGGGAGCTCTCCTACCCTTACCAAGCTTTCATTCAGACAGAATCTTCTTTTAGTATGTATCACTGATCTATGGTTGTTACTATGCTTAAATTCATATTTATATAGGATCTAGTCATCTGTCAAACAGTTAGATGATGATCTCAATGATACTTCACTTCAATTGTTCATTGAATACAACAAGCTGTAATTCTGTCTGCTTGAGTAGGATAGTCAGGGTTATCCTTGTTTGGTTGAAATTTGGTATGGGTGTCTTGGGGATTGGTAGGGAACATTGAGATCCAATGGCCATGATTGTAACCTCAAATAAAATATAAGTTTTAAATGTTTCATCTCAAAACATCGGGGCTATAGTTTTGCTTGGAATACCTTGTATACAAGATACAAATATACCGTCACACCTCTTACAAAGAGTGTAGTTGAACATTTTATTTATCTCATGCTGTTCCCTTTGTATTATCATGTAGGGCTTAGATGTCCACTCTTAGAAGTAAGATAGTGTGATTCTTGGACCACGTAATTACTGAATGTAGTTCTTATTGCTTTTCTTAATTACCATTATAATTTAGTTGTCATCTTGTTTCCTGAATTTTTGGTCCCTCAGTTCATGCCAACTGCATGTCTTTCTCTACTTGTGCATGTATCCTGCTCTTCTCAATTTACATGGCTGATGGTAGTATCCATACTTTGAAGACTGTATTTTTCGCTCGTCTGAATACTGAAAAAGTTCTTTATGACTATCCTTGAGTATCCCCTAATGTCTCTTGTGTTTCTTATATAGTTATATTCCTTTGTTAACACCAAGGATATAGCTGAATTGGCAAGGGACCTTTGCCTCAGGAAGCATGTGGTTTTGAGTTCGACTCCTCTCATCTTCTTGGGGCATGGGGGTGTTTAGTGCTCTTCTCTGCTCTCGGTGAAAGTTGAATGGTTCTCATTCAACCTCGGTATGAATCAATCCATGTAGTTGTGGGGTCAGTATGGGCCCGTGGGACTAGTTAGGCCGAAGGCTTAGATACCCATCGTTAGCAAAAGAAAAGTTGTATTCTGTATTTTTTTTTTTTATATGTATAAGTATTAGATCTCAGTGTACTTTTATGAGTCTGCTAGAAACTTTCCATTATATGCATGCTTTCATTTCTAGCCAGAAGTATGGATTGGCTATTTGCATAGTTGTCAAGGTGACTAGGCAACCCAAGGTGTCAGAGGGTTGACCAAGGGACAAGGCAACCGCCTAAGCATCGCCTAGGTGCCCTAGGTGTGCGATATATGATATATGTAATATAGCAATGATCTTTTTATATAATTATGCTTATATGTAAAATAGAAGGTGGCGGGAGCCTTGTGCATTGGGTTGCTCTTTTTTTATTTTTAATACTATTGCAATGTAATATAATTATGCTAGTAATGACCTAATTTGAGAAAGTCAACATATAACAAACAGAGTATTAAGATATAATAAGCAAAGTATAAGATATAGTATATACATTTTCATTGGAAAAACAAAACAATAAACATATATCAATGTAAACTCGTGAAGTGTCAACAAGGCATGTTGGTTAGGCGACGCCTTGGCAACTATGGGTAGTTGTCTCTGTATGCTGAAGTTTGTTGATTGTTCTGCTGGCAGCAAGCTTATATCGACGGTGTTCTTCTACCTTCAAGGATATGGGAGAACCGTACATGCTACATTACTAGTATCTAAAGTCATTGCCTTTTCTAGCCTTTTATCTCATTCATTACCCTCATGATCATCTATGCTTGGTCTTCAGCTTCTATAAGTTGATTGGGCAAGCATTCAAGCAAAGCATGATTGGTCTTTGGCTGATGTTGAATCTTTGCCATCTTTCCTGAACAGCTCAGCTTTGTTTTCTAATTCGTTTTCTTTTTGTTTTGTTACATGGTTTTGATATCATGATGTTGTTTTCCTTTTTTAGCAATATGGTGCTATTAGGACCCTTTACACTGCATGCAAGCACAGGGGCTTTGTAATGATATCGTACTATGATATCCGAGCTGCTCGGACTGCGATGCGTGCCTTGCAAAATAAGCCATTGCGTCGGAGAAAACTTGACATTCATTTTTCAATTCCAAAGGTTTTAGACAAAACCTTAGCCACTTTTGTATTAAATATTCATATTGTTTACTCTCCATTTCATCTATTTCTTGTGCCATTCCAGGATAACCCATCAGATAAGGATATTAACCAGGGAACTCTTGTAGTCTTTAATTTGGATCCTTCTGTGTCAAATGATGATCTCCGTCAAATATTTGGGGCTTATGGGGAGGTTAAAGAGGTGTGTAGTTTGTTGTATACTTTGTTAACTTTCAGTTTTCCAACCAGGTTCTTGTATATTATATTTGTTCTGAATGATTCTTTGTGAGATTATATCTTCTGATGTTTCCTATTGCATGAATACAGATCAGGGAGACACCACATAAGCGGCACCATAAGTTTATCGAGTTTTATGATGTCAGAGCGGCAGAAGCAGCTCTTCGGTCATTAAATAGGAGTGACATAGCTGGGAAACGTATAAAGCTCGAACCTAGTCGTCCTGGGGGAGCACGTCGGAAGTGCGTATATGCATTTAATTCAATTCCTTCTCTCTTTTTCCTTAGTTACGGATTTTTCAAAACCATACCAGCTTAAAGTTTTTTTTTTGGTTGGGTCCTCTGTTTGCTGCTTCTTTTCCCTATGTTGAATTTTGTTTCCGTTGACTCACTTTTATGCCAGTACTTATCATGCAAATTTGTGTGGTCAGCTTCCTTTGGACCAGATAGCATATTGGAAAAAAGTTTAGGACTTCAAATATTGCTGGGAAGAAGTAAATAAATTTTAGAACTAGGGCTGGAGGTTTTGGAGGAAAACCAGCGATTTCTTGCAGAATTTGGTTTGAAACAGCATGGTTATATAATAAAATTAAATTACAATATGAGAAGGTGATACACGTGAATTAAGTGGTTGAGGATTTGGAATTGGAAGCCACACCTGATTTTGCTGATCCGGTAGTTGGTGACCAAGAACTGAACTTGTGATTCAGTTTAAAATCAATTAAATATAAAAATATGGAAGTTTGAGAAATATTGTGAAACCAACATAGAAATTAATAATATAATACATATGCATCTGCATAGGACCTAGTAATTCTTTAGTCCATTGGATGATTAGTAATTTGACTGAGGTCCTGAGTCAAACCTGTGTTATTCAAGACTGATTGAGAAGCAGGATCTGAGCCAAGATTTGACTAATTCTGTAAATTGTCCAGCCCCTAAGTACTCATGAAGTTTGGGGACAATAGGTTAATATTCTGATTTCTGATAAAGTGATCCATTTGGTTCCTGATCATAGTTTTCAATTCAATACCTAGGCGAGAAGGCTCTTCTTGAGGTCTGAGGCAACGAGGCTACCATTCACTTTATGTGCAGCATTCATTCTAAGAAAACCAAATATCTGGGGAGCCCACTTTTCCCCGACATCAACCATAACTTTGTGCGTTCTTTTGCTCTCCAAATGTGCTATTGTGATGTGTTAAAACCCTAAAATAAGTTGTCACCTTGAAGCCGAAAAGTGTGCTAATTTGCACACTGAAATGTTTCTCCTAGTTCCAGAACTTCACACTGATGCTAATATGGACTGGATTTTCCCAAGAGCAATCACTCGAGTTAAATTTGATGGCCTCCTCAGACCAGTGGCACCGTGTCACTGTCTGCGGCTGGAAGCTGATGATCTGTTTATTGGATTTTGGCTGCGAAAGAATCCATATTTATCCCATGAAAGCTGTTTATTGTGCTTGCACAACGCATTACTGTAACAATAAATTGATGCAGAATCATAGCTGAGTCGGGTTGACCCTTCTGGCAATTTAGACCAAGATGAACTAGGTTCAACTGATTTTTGGGATCTAGTAGGATTTTAGGAGGATATATTTATTTTGGGAATAATATTTGTAGTCTTATATTTTTGGGTAGATATTAGACGAAGCAGGGGGTAAGGCTGCGCACACACTTGCCCCTCTTCCTTGCAGGAGCAGGAGCCTCGTGCACTGGGTTGCGCTCTCTCTCTCTGTCTCTCTCTCTTTTTTTTTTAAATTAGACGAATAGTGAAATTTGAATTTTATTGTGTTTCTATTTGTGTTAGTTTAGGTCTTAGGAAGTAATTAGGAGATTTTTTTCTATTTTAGTCTTAGATTTTATTTAGGGAAGTTTTAAATTCAGTTAAATAAATAGCCATTTAACCCAAGTCATTGGGAAAGTTTTGAAGAATGGATTGATCGATTGTTAATGGTGCTGGATGGGTACGGTTGCAATAGTCGTGGACCTCCTCCCTATCCCCCCCCCCCCCCCCCTTGTGCGATCTCTATTTCTCTCTCTTTTGCTATCTTGCCATCATCTTCTTTTAGTTCTCTTGCTCTCCCTTGCGATTCTTTCTACTGCCGATGCTCTGTTCTGGACGACCCAGCAGTACCCTCTGTTAGGATCCCGTCTCCTTTATCCCTTCTTCTTTCTCCCTCATATTTTGGGCGTCGGATCCTCACCCTAGGGTGACCTGAATCTTGTGTTTCTTTCCCCTAGTTTCATCCCTTCTGTGAGATATCCATCTGGGTCCATACCTGAACCTGCAACTCCCACTGTTTCCTGTTTCCTGTTTCCTGTTTCAGTAGAGCTCTATTAGTCTAAGACCGTTGAATCAGCTGATTTTGTTACTGGAATTCATAGGGCTGTGGGCAGAAACCATATCCTGCAGTTTCAAATCCTTGGAGGTTGAATAGAGAGAGTTCTTCTTAAATCAGTTCTGGTTCTTCCGCCTATTGTGTTGGCTGTGTAATCCTTATTTTATGTTTTCCCCATAGTACCCCTCACTTAGTCCTTTAATACATTGTGTCCTTATTTTAACTTTGATTCGAAGAATACCCTTTACCCATCTTTGTTACTTTTGCTACTTCTAAGTGGAGGTTCCTGAAATTACAATTCTACCGCTTTGATTTAAAGCTTGAGAGTAGTTACAGATTTTCCATTCTCTCTTGTAATTTGGGTATTTGCTAATTGAATGGGCCCATAAGCGATCCGATACCAGTTTTAGAACCCGTAGCGGCATCATAAATATTATTGAGGTTTTTTAAGTAGAATGTGGCATCCCAAAGCACTTACTATGCCCCTCTGAGAGTCACTATATTCTTGCCATCAGGGCAGGGGTTTTTGTCTCTTGCTAAAAGGGCAAAAATGTGAATGTCTATAGATCTAATCAATACAACCCTGACTAGGCCTCCTAGACTGACAGAGTGATGTGTCATCAGGTTTTGCTTACAGGTTGCGCAGAGGGCAGACCTCAGCGCAATGGTAAGGTTGCTCCATTACAACCTAGTGGTCGCAGGTTTGAGTCATGGAAGCAGCCTCTCCACGAAGCGGGGGTAAGGCTGCGTACATTTTGACCCTCCCCATACCCCGTAGTGGCAGAAGCCTCGTGCATTTTACACCCTGTTTTTTCATCAGGTTTTGCATCAGGTCAACTTGTTCATTGACTTGTCTGTATCATCTGCTTGTCTTATGTGTCATGTTAAAACTTTTATCCTGTTGTTTGTTTATTGTCACTTGGGTTTATTCATTGTTGATTGCATAATTGTTGTTTTCTTCACCAAGTACCTTTCTGTGTCAATAGATTCCATGTAAAATTACTCATCTTGCATGAATTGCTGGTAAAGTATTACATATGCTCAGTTTGGACTCTCAGGGTTGCAGTTCATAGCTTGCACCTTTGTTATTGTCTGATGTAGGTATCTTTTTCCCATAATGTCATCTTGTCCAACCAAGTATCTTTTTCCCAAGCTGCAGTTCATAGCTTGACTAGTGCACCATTCCTGGTTTATCGTTTTAGTTTTTAATGTTAATGCCTTAATGCCCTGTATGTGCAGCTTGATGCAGCAACTGAGTCAAGAGTTGGAACAAGATGAAACTAGGAGTTTCAGGCATCAAGTGGGTTCACCAATAGCCAATTCTCCTCCAAGTAGGCTCTCTCGGGATCAATTTCCGTACTTGATATATTAATTACTGTATTTTGGTTTGAGTTCAAGTTCTTGTTATTGTTTATAGGTGTATACTGGAGGTTAATTTCCTTGCTTGATTCATGACAGGTAATTGGGCCCAGCTGAGCAGCCCGGTCGAGCATAGCCCTTTGGAAACTCTGAGTCGATCCCCTGGTTTGGGAAGCATTAGTCCTACGACCAGCAACCATTTGCCTGGATTAGCTTCAATTTTACCTCCTCTGGGATCAAATTCTATGAAGATAGCACCTATTGGGAAGGATCAAGGAAGGGTCGGCCATGTCAATCAAGTATTCAACAGTGCTAGCTCACCTCATGGAGCTGCCTATCAGCATTCCCATCCATGTCCAGAGTCAAAGTTGAGCCCAAGTCCTGGGAATGTGTCTCCTTTTGGTCCTTCAAATTCTGGTGCATCTGGTATTGGAACATTATCAGGGCCACAGTTTCTATGGGGCAGTACTAATCCTTACTCGGAGCACACGAATTCTTCTGCCTGGCCAACACCATCAATGGGGCATTCCTATTCTTCTAATGGACAGGGACAGAGCTATCCATACTCTAGTCGACATGGCCCTTTTCTTGGTTCATCATCCCATCACCACCATCATGTTGGGTCTGCCCCATCTGGTGTTCCTTTAGAGAGACATTTTGGATATTTCCCAGAATCGCCGGAAACATCCTTCTTGAGTCCAGTTGCATTTGGAGGAATGGGCTTAAGCCGCAATGATGGGGGATACATGATGGGCATTGGTGGTCGTGTGAATTCTGGGGTTGGTTTATCAGGAAACATATCCGAAAATGGTTCCCCCAGTTTCAGGGTGATGTCCTCACCTAGGATGGGACCCATGTTCCTTGGTGGTGGTCCATATCCTGGTCTAGGTGTCCCTGGCATTGATGGCTTGGCTGAACGGGGGCGGAGTCGGCGGCTTGAAAGCAATGGAAACCAGATAGACAGCAAGAAGCAATTCCAGCTTGACTTGGATAAGATTATTGGTGGTGAAGATACTCGTACTACTCTAATGATAAAAAATATCCCGAACAAGTAAGACAGTTTCTGCTGCTCATTGAATTGATGGTGACTGTAATTTTGTAGGATCGGGTGTGAAGTTGATGGTATTCTGTGATTTTGATTGTGCCAGGTACACCTCAAAGATGTTGCTAGCTGCCATTGATGAACATCACCGTGGTACCTATGATTTCCTCTACTTGCCTATTGATTTTAAGGTAACTCTGTCTAGACCCAGTAAGGAATATTTTGTAATTTCCCTTGGGTTGAATTGTGACTAATGGTTATAACCATTTGTGGGTGCAGAACAAATGCAATGTAGGCTATGCATTCATCAATATGGTGTCGCCTTCTCTCATTATCCCCTTCTATGAGGTTCAATTTGCGTTAAGCCCCGAAAATGATGTTTTATTTCTTCTATATTTTGATTATGGAATTTTTAGTTAATGGAAGATAGGAGTTTAAACTATACTTTGAGCTCAACCACATTGCGCTCTTAGAGGGAAAGGATTTTTGTATTAAGTTTCATGTTGGTAAGCCACATAATTGTAACATCGCAGCTGCTTCAAAATGATGAATATGGGATCTCTAGTCTCTGGAAAGATATTACCAAAAAAGTCTCAGGAAAGATTTATGCAGTAGAAACATGGGTAGTTAACTAAGGTCATCTATTGATTCTGCAGGCATTTAATGGAAAGAAATGGGAGAAGTTCAACAGTGAGAAAGTTGCTTCTTTGGCCTATGCTCGAATTCAGGGAAAGACTGCTCTTGTTACCCACTTCCAGAATTCTAGCTTGATGAATGAGGACAAACGGTGTCGCCCAATTCTATTCCATTCTGAGGGAAATGAGGGTGATCAGGTAAATAAATAGGCTTCATTGTGCAGGACTTTTATGCCTGGCATATTCTTACTTAGTATTAGTAGAACTATTTTTCATCTTTGTCATGTTTAAGTCTCTTCTCTCTGAGATCTTTCCAACTTTCCACTTTATTTAACAATCCATTTTACTATCATGGGATCTAACTATAAATCCAAGCATTCACTGACCAGAACTTGCATGTTCATTTGTGTAGATCATCCAGGAACCCTTTCCATCCAACACTATGAATATCTGTATCCGTCAGCCAGATGGATCTTATTTGGGAGATACACCAGAGAGCCCTACAGAGGGAATTTTGGGTGAGAAACCAAGTTAGAGTTGATACCCTTTTTTGGAAGCAGGTTTCTTTTAGCTCAAATGAGGGAGGGTGGCTGTGAGTTCTAAGTCTTGCGAAGTGAAATTGTGTATAAAATTGGGGAGAGGTAATTTAAAGAAAATGTATATAGGCAGTATCCGCTTATGAATGCACCTGGAGTATATCACAAGAAATCTTTGGATGAATATGCGGAGCGAGCAATTTTTTTTTTCTCTTTTTTTTTTATTTTTTATTATTATTATTATTTATTGTGTAGAATGAATTTGATATCTAAAGATGGGAAGACAATAAGGTGGAGCATGCAGGTGAAAGGTCAAGTCTCTTCTCTTTGCTACCAAATGTGTTGTTCGCCAGTTTGTGCATGATTTCTGTCCTACCCTTTTGTGTCTTCTTTTCCTTTAGGTCTTGTTGTCAGGGGTCGGGATTGTGTTAGGTCTTTTGCAAATATTCCCCCATGTTTATATGGGTATGTGTATGGGAATTGAAATCTTAGGGTTGATCCAAGGGCCTGTTTACAGAATTGTATAGAGGTTATTACAGACCCAACTTTTGTACTGTGCTGGGTGTTGTTCACTTGGAATTATGATATTTTTGTATCTAATGAAGACGTGGGACTGTACAGATGATGTTGCATTTCAGCTATTCCATTCTATTATTGTTCCATATAAGCTGATGACTCAGAAAATAGGATATGCATCAGGTGATTACCTGAAATGAGTTGGGGGCAGGGATGATACTGATGATTTTGCCCTCTACTTTTCATAAAAGAAGAAAAAAGTGGTCTTTTTTTTTTTACGATTTTACCCTTGATCCAATGCCCGATCCAGTATTGGCCAGGTATTCGGCCTTGCCGAGGCCGATACCACGATCTGATACCAATACCTCATCCCCTGGTTGGGGGACCGATACCACGATCTGATACCAATACCTCATCCCCTGGTTGGGGGACACTTGAAGAATTGAATCTCTAGGAACCTATAAAAATAAAGATGAGTAAATTCAGTGTCAGCTGCTGGTGATTGGAATGAAATGGTGCTTTGCATTGGGTATTCCAATCTGACCTTATCTGGGCTCAATATGGTGTCACAACCACCAAATAAATGGGAAATTGGTTGGGACAAATCATTCGAAGTCCCGGGAGTCATAAAAGGCATCTCTATATCTCCTCTAAATGGTCCATTAACAGATATTATGCAGAAAGCCTCCAAGTGGTTGTGTGAAGATGCTCTAACTATGATCAGGGACCCTAACCTCACCATGTTGAATTTTTATTTCTTTTTATTATAATTTTTTCTTTCCCATCAAGAGAAAAAAAAGAAAAGAAAACTCATTCTTGTTGCAATTAAATGGTTTGGTTACATGGATCCTTCCTCTCCATTCAGTTTGGTTCAAATCCATACTTGATACAAGGCTCATGTTGTGCATGTTTTTGTTCACCATCTCTCCATGAGTCATTTTAGGTTTTACCTCTGGCTTCTCTAGGTGTTTCAATCTGAATCAAGTCACTCTTCTATACTAGAGCATCTAAAGGCCTCCATATACACAGTCATGCCATTTCAAAGGACTTTCTCATAGGTTATCATGTATTAGACTTATTCCTAAATTACCTCTAATTTGTTTTTTTTTTAGTTTAATTTTACTACTTCACTCTCAACTACACTTTATCCATATGTTTACCAAAAATAAAAACTGCACTTTATCCATATAATGTTCCTCAACTGTTTGACATTCTATATCATATATCATAGTTTGCACTTTATCCATATAATGTTCCTCAACTGTTTGACATTCCATATAATATATCATAGTTTGTCGAATGATTGTATTATAAAATTTCCGTCAATCAAACGACACTTACGCTCCTCTCCCCTTCTAATACAAGCCTTGAACCTTCGACCTCAAGGTTGAGCACATAATCAACAAACCATTGAGGATGCAAAGAGACTTGTGCTCCTCTCCCCGTCATTCATCCTATTTTAATTCTTTATGTAACATTCTTTTTTTCTCCTCTGGTATTTATGATTTGAGTCCAGATACTTAAGATAATCACCTTACGGAATCTCCCTCCTTAATTGTCACATATCATTATCAATCTTTTTACAACTAAAATTATATATCATATACTCCATTTTCGTTCTACTTATCTTAAAATCTTTTGATTTCAAGATTGATCTCCATAATTCTATCTTAGCATTAACCCCTGCTTTTGTCTCATCCAACAAAACAATATCATCAGCAAGAACCATATACCTTGAGATTAATGTTGGATGTCTCTTGTTAAATCATTTATGATAAGTGCAAACAAATAATGGCCTAAAGCTGATCCTTGATGTAACATAACTGTCATAAGGAATTCACTACCTTGTTCCCCCTCAATTATTACACTAGTCATCACATCATTGTGCATATATATAATTATGTTCGCATATTTACTTGAATACTTATTTTCTCTAATACTTGCAGCATTAACTCTTTAGGTACTTCTTTACCCAAAAAGAAAAAAAAAAAAAAAAAAAAAAAAAAACTCTTTATGGACATCATTATAAGTTTTTTTTAGGTCAATAAAGACACGAACATCTTTCTCGCAATCTATAAATCTTTCCATAACTCTCATAAGTAGATAGCTTTTGTCATTGATTTTATTGATATAAAACTAAATTGATTATCCATAATAATAGTTTCTTGTTTGATGCAATTTTTTTTTTTTT
>NC_056559.1:12062941-12118030 GCF_013358625.1 Macadamia integrifolia | reverse complement strand
CCGAATTATTCCGAATAATTCTCCGTCCGAATAATTCCCGAATCCGAATTTGTTAACTATGGTCTAGGCTGGTGACTCTGAATCTTCCTCCGACCAGCTGATAATTACTTTTCTGGTGGCGAGGAAGCACAGGCGCCAGGATGTAAGGGACAACGTGAGCAAGAAAAAGAAGGGAGTGGGTGTTGTCGTTTCCCCATATGCTGGTGAGGTTGGGGCTGCTGTTGCTGTTCGTTCTCCTCCCAGGGGGAAGGTGATGTTTTGGTGCGGGCGATGAAGGACAAGGGTAAGGACCCCGTCGTTCCCCCTGCTAGCTGGTGACTCCGTTCATTCCTCCGCTGAGGAATTCTTCACCCCTCAGTATGGGGTAACCAGTGAGCAGTCTGTCTTTGAGGTACAGAGGTGGCGCATGACGTGATTATCGAGGGTGTTCTCCCTCGTGATAGAACGCACCTGGCTAGGCTTATTTTCAGTAAGCTCTTGGACTTGGGCTACAGGCACTTGGCCGGGGTACTCTCTCTCTCTCTCTCTCTCTCTCTCTCTCTCTCCCCCTCCCTCCCTCCCTTTTTGACGGTGGTGTTGAGAAATGGGTCCAAGTGTTGTCATTGTTGGCAACAGTGTAGTGGTTCTGGTTCGATAATTGACTCGACTTGTTTAGGTTCGATATTTGGATTCGGGATTGAACCAATTTTTTGTATCAAACATTACATCAGCCACAAATATGATGAGGTAAGAAAACCACTTTAATTAAGTCAGCAGAAAATCGGTTTTGTGGTTTGTACTTGAACCAGTCAAGCACTACAACTCTTATATTATGAATTTGTATGTAACACAACATCTTAAGATATTAGATGGTGAAATTAGCAAGCATTGAAGCATGACAGCTTGAGGATTGATACAATACATTAGCGCCTTGAGGAAGTTGACTCAAATTCAAAGTATCCCATTAATCCTATTCCTACTAGGATTTGAATCTCACTTGATCAGCATGTGGACAGAATTGAGCTTTACATCTAGAAGGTTGGTGAGTTTGCAAGGATTTAAAAAGCAAGGGTCCACATGGGTATATCATATAGAACTTCAGTAGTTTAATCAAATAGAATAACTCATCTCTACGTGGACAACAAAGCTTGAAGCTTTAATTGAAGATGGGAGTTCAAGCAAATCTGGTTTCTCTTACTGAAGCACGTGGATAGCAAGGAGTTCAACTCCTTATTGAATACGAAATCCTTTGAGATAAAGAAGTTGTATACATGTTATCAGATTACAACTTTGTTGTTCACGGATTGAGCCCGTGAGAAATAGAATTCCTTATGTGTTGATAGCTTGAGAAGTGGTGAACAACAACATATAATAAGACTCCGAGATCGAGTAGATATGTAGCAGATTAGAGCCCTGCGGATGTCTTTGAGATATAAAGGAATCCTCTCGACAAAGTAAAGTGCACCTCTCCATTACTAGAAAAACCAAGAAAGAGAAAGAAAGAGAGGGAGAGAAGCAACATTGAAAGAGATCCAAAAGGCTGCTATGTTAATGGTTTGAGCATGTTCTTCTATATGTCAAGCAAGCAATCATCAACGGGGTTTACACAGGCTGAGGTAACTCGTATCTGAGATCCCTATTTTTGTATTCTAGAGTGTTTATTGTTGAGAAACTCTAGATCAATGGTGTATTGGGTTGGGATTTTATTTTATTGATTTAAAATTGTGAACCTAGCAAGTTGGGGCTTGTCTAGGGTGTGGGGTTGTTGCCCTTGTCTAAGTTGCATCTCAGATTGAAGCAGGGATAAGTTCTTGGACCGTTGTAGCGGTTAAAAAGTTGAGTATTGGGGAAATACGAAACCCTATATGGGTATTCCTCCGTGGAGTAGGCACTCTGGCTGAACCACGTATATCTGGTGTTATTGTCTCGCATTTATTTTTCTACATATATTTGAAGTGCGTGTTGTGCAGAGTGGTGGGACACTGTCTGGTAGACTCAACCACATTGTGGTGTGAGGTGGACGTGTCGTTTGCATGATTGGTAATTACGGGATTGCCCTGGCCAATTTAGAACTTGAAAATTGGAAGTTTTTGTTGGGTTGCAATTAAGGAAATTTTTGGAACCACTGATTCACCCCCTCTCAGTGTCAACCTGAGAACATCTAGTGGTATCAGAGCCAGGTTCCCTAAGGAGGAAGCTTAACAGTTTCGGGTCTGAATACTGAGAAGATATAGATGGCATCCAATGACGGTAATCGTATGCATGGAAAGATTTCTTTCTTTGATGGGTCAAATTACAACTGAAAAATCAGGATGGAGGCTACCTAAAGTCTCAGGGTTATGGATTTTGGTTACTTGTGAAGAACGGTTACAAACCCCCCCACTACAGATATCACAGATAAAATAGAGATGAAGAAGTGTGAAGACGATGCTAAAGCAGTGAATGCACTTCTAGGCTCCCTAGTGAGCAATGAGTTTACAAAAGTGGTCAGCTGCACAACATCAAAGGACATATGGGACAAGTTAAAGAGTGTTCATGAGGGAGATGATAAAATCAAAGAGGCGAAGCTACAACACCATAGGAATTTATTCGAAAGTCTGAAAATGTCTGAGGGAGAGACCATTGATCAATTTATGAGCAAAGTAAACGAAATCATCAATTCTATTAGAGGGTTAGGAGAAGAGGTAAAGGATGCAGTGGTGGTGAAGAAAATATTGAGATATTTATTTGAGTTGTACAACCCTAAGGTGTCTGCCATTGAAGAATCTAAAGACTTGAACACAATGAAATTAGATGAACTACATAGAACTCTGATTAAATATTAGATGAGGATGGTCAAGCCCAAGCCCATAGAAAAGGAAGTTGCCTTCAAAGCTTTGAAGAAATTGAAAATCAATGAAGATAGTGAACAAAAAGATTCCGATGATGAGTTAATAGCTTACTTGGCTAGGAAACTCAAGAAATGTGAGGTAAATACAAAGGAAAACTTCCTTTGAAGTGTTTCAATTGTGATGGTATAGGGTACTTCGCTTCCAAGTGTCCAAAGAATGATAAATTGAGTGACTCTAAAGATGAAGATGCTCAAGAAAGCAAGTTCAAGAAAGGAAAGAAGAAGTTTATTCCTAAAAGAAGAAACTTCAAGAAGAAAAGCTTAATATCAAAGAAGTGTAAGTCTTCTTCAGAGGAGTCATCAGAGGACTATAATGAGTTAGATGATGAGTCATCTGAGACAATATTTATGGCACTTGGTGATAGAGTGCAACACCAGACTACTGAAGAGTCTGAGGAAGAGGAAGAACAAGAAGCTTAGTATGACTTAATAACAAATTTGTATTCTGTTTTAACCGATCTCAAGGAAAAGAGGAAGAAAATGAAAGATCTAGAGATTCATCTTGTTGAAAAGGAGAACCAGATTAGTCAGTTAAATATTACAGTTGAAGATATGGCTAAGATCAATGATGAGCTGAGTGTCAATCTATCATCCAAGGCAGAAGAGTGCACTACCTTTGAAGAGAAATTGGAGATGTTGAAGACTCAATTAGAAGAGATACAGAAGATGAATTTACAAGAAGAAACTACACCATCTCCTTCAATTACTATCTTAAAATCCAAGGGTAAAGAAATTATGATTCAATCAGTTGAAGCAGATACTCCATCATCAAGCAAAGGAAATGAAAATGTGTTAGATAAGATTTTGAGTTTTCAATGACCTCTACATATGAATACTGGCCTTGGATATGTGGCACAGGGATCTTCTGAAGTAGTGGAGATTAAAGGCAAAGGAGCTGTAGAAATTCCAATGAGGTTTGTCAAGGAGAAACAGAGGGGCTCACAACTGTTTTACAATGATAGATTTACTTCAGTTGACTATCAGAGACACAGAGGTTCTTGGCAGAGACAGAGCTTTAAAGGTTACTTTTATGGGTGTAACTATTATGGACACAGGGTGGCAGATTGCAAAAGACAGACCAAGCCTACAACACTGACTAGCAAGAACAGGTTTGCTCCATTGTCGGAGGAAAGTGTAGAATGTTATAGGTGTCACAAGATGGGGCACATTGCCTAAAATTGCAAGACCATACTTCCCTACCAGAGGTAAGAGAAAAGAAGGCAAAATGACAATTCTTCATGGAAACAAGGTCAGAGACAAAGAGAACTTATTACTGTGGCAAATAAGGCAGTATGGGTTGAGAAGAAAAAGAAAGCAAGAAGTAAGTCATTAATTGTTCAAACAGCCTTCAAAGCTCATAGCAAGCCGTCACCGTGGATTCTTGACAGTGGATGCTCCACTCACATGACAGGTGATAAAGGAAAGTTTCTGAGTTTGGATTCAACTGAGAGTGGATCTGTCAAGTTTGGAAACAATGATGGTGCAAAGATAGAAGGCAGAGGCATAGTTAAGTTGGACAGAGGAAAGATCAAGTCAAACAATGTCCTATATGTTAGCGGTCTGATGCACAACTTGCTCAGTGTGAGTCAAATTTGTGACAATGGTAATGAGGTTTTGTTCACCAAGGAAGGCTGTGAAATCAAGAAAATTAAAAATGGAAAGATTGTGGCACAAGGGACAAGAACTACAGAAAACTTATACACTATGTTAGAAGCAAATGAAGATAGATGCATGATGGGACAGGAAGATGAATGTTGGTAATGGCATAGAAGGATTGGGCATATCAGCTTCAAGAACTTAGCTAAATTGAGCAAAAAGAAGGCAGTCAGAGATCTTCCAAAGATCAAGTCTCCAACAAATCATATTTGTGCACCATGTTTAAAGGGAAAACAGACTAGGGCCACATACAAGTCAAAGGAGCATTATTCAAGTAAACTATTAGACTTGATTCATACAGATCTTTGTGGACCCATGAGAAAAGAGGCAATTGGTGGAGAGAGGTACTTTATCCTATTCATAGATGAGTACTCTAGGATAACTTGTGTTATGTTCCTTAAAGACAAGACTGAAGCCTTAGATTGTTTCAAGATCTTCAAGAAGAAGGTAAAGAATGAAACTGGTAGGACAATTAAGTGCCAGAGATCTGATCAAGGGAAGGATTTTACTTGGAATTTATTTTCTAACTTTTGTCATGAGCATGGGATTAGGATTCAACATTCTGCAGCTCGAACCCCCCAACAAAATGGGGTTATGGAAAGAAAGAATAGGACCGTTCAAGAGATGGCAAGGACAATTTTGATTGAAAACAATGTTGCTAGGAGGTTTTAGAGAGAAGCAATATATTCTGCAGTGCAGGTCCAGAACAGGTGTTTCTATAGACCAAATGAATCCAAGACACCATACGAGCTATGGTATGGAAGGAGAGCCACTGTTAAATATCTTAGGGTATTTGGTTCCAGATGCTTCATCAAAAGGAAGGAGGACGGCCTCGAAAAATTCGATGACAGAGCAGATGAAAGGATTTTCTTGGGGTATTCTTCAAAGAGTAAGGCCTACAGATGCTACAATAAAAGATTGGGCATAGTGGTAGAGAGTTCAGATGTAAGAATTGATGAACATGTACCCCATTCTAAACAGATAGAACCAGTAGAGCAGACTCCTGAGGACTTTTATGATGATGCAACTGTAGATGATGAAGTTGTGGAAGTTCAGAATCATATTAATGATGAGGATACAGATTCCCATGAGACTGACACAGTGATAGAGAGAGATAGATGACCCAATTTTGAAAAGTGGCAAAAAGTGCATCCCCCACATCAGGTCATTGGAGATCCTAAAGCGGGAATGCAAACAAGAAAGATGAAATCTGTTACATATTCATTACTTTCTCAAATTGAACCCAAGTCTGTTGGGGAAGCAACTAAAGATGAGAACTGGGTGAAGGCAATGAATGAAGAGTTAGATCAAATAGAGAAGAACAACACTTGGGAGCTAGTTCCTAGACCAGCCAATAAAAAAATCATTGGAACCAAGTGGGTTTTTAGAAATAAGTTGAATGAAGATGGTCAGGTGGTTAGAAACAAAGCCAGACTAGTGTGCAAAGGCTATGCTCAGGTAGAGGGGATAGACTTTGATGAGACATTTGCATCGGTAGCAAGATTGGAATCTATACGGATGTTCTTAGCATTTATGGTTTATAAAGGCTTCAAGGTTTATCAGATGGATGTCAAGTCTGCGTTCTTAAATGGTAATCTTGAAGAAGAAGTGTACATTAAGCAACCAGATGGTTTTCAAATTAGAGATGACCCAAACATTGTCTGTAGACTAAAGAAAGCCCTCTATGGCTTGAAACAAGCTCCAAGGGCTTGGTACTCTAGACTAGATAATTACTTACATTAGTTGGGACTTCGGAAGGGCATTGTTGATAGTAACCTATATGTAATGACAGAGAACAAAAGTCAACTGGTAGTGGTGGTCTATGTAGATGATATCATCTTTGAAGAGCAAAATGATGAGATGTGTAGACAGTTTGCAGAGCGGATGATGGCAGAGTTTGAGATGTCTATGTTGGGGGAGCTATCATACTTTTTAGGTTTGGAAGTGAATCAACAACAGAATGGTATCTTCATATCTCAAGCAAAGTACATCAAGGAGATGTTGAAGAAATTTATGATGGAGGATAGCAAACCAGTAAGCACTCCCATGGTAGTAGGTTGCAAGTTGAGCTCGAGGGACGAGTCAAGTTCTGTAGATCAGACTCTCTACAGGTCAATGATTGGAAGCTTGTTATACTTGACCGCATCAAGACCTGATATCCTGCAAGCAGTGTGTTTGGTTGCTTGATTTCAAGCTAGTCCAAAAGAGACTCATCTAGTGGCAGTCAAAAGGATTTTTAGATATCTTAGAGGTACGATGGTGTATGGTTTATGGTACCCCAAGATTGAAAGTTTCACACTCACAGCATTCTCAGATGCGGATTGGGCTGGCAACGTGGATGATAGGAAGAGCACGAGTGGTGGTGCGTTCTTTTTAGGGCAGAGTCTAGTGGCATGGCATAGCAAGAAACAAGAATCTGTTTCTTTATCTACAGTAGAGGCTGAATACATTGCCGCTGCAGCTAGTTGTACACAGGTAATTTGGATGCAGAGACAAGTAACAGACTTTGGAATTCACAGTGATGAACCAGTGTCTATTAAGTGTGATAATATGAGTGCCATTAATATTTCAAAGAATCCAGTGCAGCATTCGAGGACAAAGCATATTAACATCCGATATCACTTCCTGAAGGAGAAGGTTAATGCAAATGAGGTGAGATTAGATTTTGTTCCTACATCTGAGCAAGTGGCAGATATTTTCACGAAAGCACTTCCCAAGGAAAATTTTGAATCCCCTAGAAACAAACTTGGAGTTGTCACTCCACGAGCACAGTAGACAGTATGTGTGCAGGGGGAGTAGATGAGTAAGCATAGAGACATCAAATCCCTATAGGATACGAAGATGCGGTGGGCACTCCTATAGGTGAGTCTATGCAGGGGGAGCTTCTATATAGGGGGAGCAGCGTCACCCTTTGTACTTGTTGCCAAAGGGGAAAAGAAGTAAAATGCAATGTCAAAATGACATGTGAAGGAAGTTACCAACAATTCCAAAGGGGGAGATTGTTGAGAAATTGGGTCCAAGTGTTGTCATTGTTGGCAACAGTGTAGTGGTTCTGGTTCGATAATTGACTCGATTTGTTTAGGTTCGATATTTGGATTCAGGATTGAACCAATTTGTTTGTATCAAACATTACATCAGCCACAAATATGATGAGGTAAGAAAACCACTTTAATTAAGTCAGCAGAAAATCGGTTTTGTGGTTTGTACTTGAACCAGCTAAGCACTACAATTCTTATATTATGAATTTGTATGTAACACAACATCTTAAGATATTAGATGGTGAAATCAGCAAGCATTGAAGCATAACAGCTTGAGGATTGATACAATACATCAGCGCCTTGAGGAAGTTGACTCAAATTCAAAGTATCCCATTAATCCTATTCCTACTAGGATTTGAAAAGCAAGGGTCCACATGGGTATATCATATAGAACTTCAGTAGTTTAATCAAATAGAATAACTCATCTCTACGTGGACAACAAAGCTTGAAGCTTTAATTGAAGATGGGAGTTCAAGCAAATTTGGTTTCTCTTACTGAAGCACGTGGATAGCAAGGAGTTCAACTCCTTATTGAATATGAAATCCTTTGAGATAAAGAAGTTGTATACGTGTTATCAGATTACAACTTTGTTGTTCGCAGATTGAGCCCGTGAGAAATAGAATTCCTTATGCGTGGATAGCTTGAGAAGTGGTGAACAACAACATATAATAAGACTCCGAGATCAAGTAGATATGTAGCAGATTAGAGCCCTGCGGATGTCTTTGAGATATAAAGGAATCCTCTCGACAAAGTAAAGTGCACCTCTCCATTACTAGAAAAACCGAGAAAGAGAAAGAGAGAGGGAGAGAAGCAACATTGAGAGAGATCCAAAAGGCTGCTATGTTGATGGTTTGAGCATGTTCTTCTATATGTCAAGCAAGCAATCATCAACGGGGTTTACACAGGCTGAGGTAACCCGTATCTGAAATCCCTATTTTTGTATTCTAGAGTGTTTATTGTTGAGAAACTCTAGATCAATGGTGTATTGGGTTGGGATTTTATTTTATTGATTTAAAATTGTGAACCTAGCAAGTTGGGACTTGTCTAGGGTGTGGAGTTGTTGCCCTTGTCTGAGTTGCATCTTAGATTGAAGCAGGGATAAGTTCCTGGACCGTTGTAGCAGTTAAAAAGTTGAGTATTGGAGAAATACGAAACCCTATATGGGTATTCCTCCGTGGAGTAGACACTCTGGCTGAACCACGTATATCTGGTGTTATTGTCTCTTATTTTTCTACATATATTTAAAGTGTGTGTTGTACAGAGTGGTGGGACATTGTCTGGTAGACTCAACCACATTGTGGTGTGAGGTGGACGTGTCGTTGTTTGCATGATTGGTAATTACGGGATTGCCCCGGCCAATCTATAACTTGAAAATTGGAAGTTTTTGTTGGGTTGCAATTAAGGAAATTTTTGGAACCACTGATTCACCCCCCTCTCAGTGTCAACCTGGGAACATCAGATGGTAATATCTTTGTGACAGGGCTGGGCGGTTCTTGGTGAGGCTCTTATTTAGGCAGAGTAATATCACGACGCTAGGAAGGAATTCAAGCGTAAATACGAGACCAACGAGAGGGCTCTCCAAGAGTTACTCAGGGACTGCGAGAGGCTGAGGAAGGCGAAGGCATCTTGGCGAGGCAGTGATAGTGCCTTGCCATCAAGGGGTTAATGGAAGAGCTGCAATGGTCTTCGCTCATGGCTGCTAAGAATGCTCTGGCCATTGAGGAGGATTTGAAGGTACATAGCGTAGAGCTGCTGAAGGCCAAGAACATAATTAATACTTCGTAGAAAACTCTGACCATCAATGCTCATAATAAAAAATCCTTGACCAAATAGCTGAATAGGACATGGGACCAAGCTCATAGCGAGGTGGTGGCCACCATCGAGAAGTATAGGAAGTCCAAGACGTTAGAGAGGGAAGTGCCCAAGGCTGGGGCTGACTGCTACCTGTTGGGGCTTGCAACCCTACGCGAGGAGGTCGAGAAGGTGCATGCTAACTTTAACTTCAGTATGTTTGCAAGGGAATAGGAGATGCTTAAGGCGTTGAAAGCGAGAAAGGCCAGGGAGAAGGCTAGAAAGGAGGTCAAAGAGAAAGTGCCAGGGGTGGTGAAGGGGTCGTGGCTGCCGCAAATGCAAATGTGGAGCCTCCTCCTACTACCCCCATGGGGTGAGGTGATTTCCTACCCTGCCAGTCGTTGTTGGTGGGGGTCTCGCTCTGAGCGTTGCGCCCCCTGCTGAGGTACCCCTGCTTAGGACAATCCTTCTAAACCCGCTGAGTAGGTGGTAGAGGTGTCCTCTGATGAGCCTGAGCTTTAAGTGATCTCATCCAAGCTTGGAGTTCCAATGGCCTCCCTCAACTCTCCCCTCACTTGGCCATCGTTAAGCAACAGCTTACGCAGAGCTCTGATGCCAACCTCCCCCGCCGTCTTATCTTCTCCTCTGGCCAAGCGACTGTTAGTACCACCGTAGGTCCCACTCCGAGGCCAGCGACCTGAAAGCTCGCGTTGGTTGATGTTTGAGGATACTTTTCTTTTTTGTGTATTCATGTAATTTCTCTTTTTGTAAGTGATCGTTGTAATCTTCTTTTGGATCAGTCAAATGTCTTCAAGTGTTATTTATCTTCTACCTTTTTGAATGATGGAGGTGCAGTTGAATCTTAATTGTTTTGTGGCCTCTTGCTTATTTTGGGCTTCTCTGGAGTGCCTGGGTGTTTTTTTGAGTTGGAGATTTAGATAAGTGTTGTGTTCGCGCACTTCGCGGATCTCTAATCGGCCCCTCTGTTAGTGAAGAGGGGGATGCTAAGTGTTCTACTCGGCCAGTCCGCTTGTTTCGTGAATAGTCGAGTCTGATCAGCTCCTCTTTTCAGAGAATAAGGGGAAGCTAAGTGTTTTGCTCAGCCAGTCCGCGTGTTTCGCGAATGGCTGAGTTTAATCAACCCCTCTTTTCTGAGAAGACGGGGAAGCTAAGTGTTCTACCTGGCTAGTCTGTATGTCTCATGAATGGCCAAGTCTGATCGGACCCTTTTTTAGTGAAGAGGGGGAAATTAAGTGTTCTACTCGACCAATCTGCGCATTTGGTGAATGGCTGAGTCTGATCGGCCCCTCGTTCTCGTTCAAAGAAGAGGGGGAAGCTAAGTGTTCTGCTCGGCCAGTCTGTGTGTTTCACTAATGATCGAGTCTGATTGGCCCCTCTTTTCAGAGAAGAGGGAGAAGCTAAGTGTTTTGCTAAGCCAATCTGCGTATTTTGCGAATGGCTGAGTCTCATCGGCCCCTCCTTTCAGAAAAGAGGGGGAAGCTAAGGAACCGTTTGACAACGTTCCATTTCTATCATTTCTGTGTTTTCTTGTTCCCAGAAACGGAGAAACTGCCTAAATAGCATTTGATAAAGTCGTTCTGTTTCTTTTGTTTTTAGAAATATAAATCAAAATTTATACCAATTTCTATACCTAGAAATGAAAGTGACGAAACAAGTCATATATATTTCGTCGTTTCTAGAAATGACTTTGGAAGACAACCATTGTACAAAAGCCCGATAAAAATTCTCACTTCCCAAAAGCAGTGAAAGGACTGAAGGCCATCTTCTTTAGCAGTGGAAAGGATGATCAAATCCCACCACCGAAGGCCGCCTTCCTTCTTCCCCTTTCACTCCGATCCTCATCCTCCTCTCTTCTATAATCTCCACCACTGAAACAACAGGAACAACTGAAACCAATGAAAGAAAAGGGATCGCTAGTTCCCTCTCTTGCTTTAGTACTTTATTATGACCAAGAATCTTTATTTAATAGAATGTGAAAGGTAGTATCAAACTCCAAAAAAGATTTAAGAAACGGGTTTATCAAACACCCAAAAATCTGTTTATGTTCCCAAAAACGTGAAAAGTCATTTTTACTGTTTCGTGAATGGCCGAGTCTAATCAGCCCCTCTTTTCAAAGAAGAGGGGGAAGCTAAGTGTCTGCTTAGCTAGTTCAAGTGTTTCGCGAATGGCCGAGTCTGATCAGCCCCTCTTTTCAATGAAGAGGGGGAAGCTAAGTGTTCTACTCGGCCAATCTACGTGTTTTGCGAATGGCCGAGTCTAATCGGCCCATCTTTTTAGTAAAGAGAGGGAAGCTAAGTAGTAAGGCGTTCCGAACGGGTGTGTCCAATGGGTGCCGAATTGCCTTCATTAATCATGATGAGGTAAAGCAAAAAAGACATAGACAAGGATTGAAACAGTGATGCTAACCAAAAACATCGGGCCCTTTGCTTAACCTTGATTTATGGGTTCTATTGGTAAAACTTCTTAAGGTTGCTGGAAATCCAAGCTCTCAGGAGCTTCTTCCCATCCAGAGTTTCTAGGTGGTACGTACTTGGCCTTACGATCTTGGTGACACGATACGGTCCTTCCCAATTGGGCGATTGCTTCTTTTGGTTCCTAGGGTCCAAGAGGCTTTTGGAACAAACATTCTTTAAGTTTGTAGTTGTAAAAGCGGGCTGCCTTTCTTTGTTAAGTGATAGCTTTGACCTTGACTTCGTCTCTTGCTTCTTCCAGGAGATCAAGGTTAGCCGTGAGATATTTGTCATTCTCTTGCTTGCCGCACATCTGTACCCGTAGTGTGGTGGCCCCTATCTCCACTGGGCTTACTTCTTCAGTTCCATAAGTAAAGGTGAAAGGGTTCTCTCCTATTGTCCTTTCCGTCATCTGGTGAGCTCATAGGATGCTTTGTAGTTCCTTGACCCATCTTCCTTTGCATCTTCCAGTCTCTTTTTTATTCCCTGCAACAAGGTTCTATTGCCATGCTTCATGAGCCCATTGGTCTAGGGTATGCCATTGCACTCTTCCTATGGTCAATCTGGAGCTTGCTACAAAGGTTCGCTAAGTTGTTATTTGCAAATTTCTTTCCATTGTCTATGATCAAGACTCTTGGAATTTCAAACTTGAAGATGATAGCTTCTCTAAAGAATGTGGAAATGTTCTTTTTCGAGATGATCGCGAGGGGTTCTACCTCCACCCATTATGTAAAGTAGTCTATTGTGACATCCATAAATTTTCTCTATTGAGATGCTAATGGGAAGGGGCCTAGGATATCCATCACCCACTTGGTGAAGGACAGTGGGTTGTTCATGCTTTGGAGGTGAAACGACGGTCGCTTCAGTACTGGTGCATGGTATTAGCATTTTAAGCATTTGTGCACATAAGAGATGGATTCCTCGCTCAGCTTTGCCAATAGAAATCCTATTGTAGTATTTTTTGTGCCAGTCCCTGGCCTCCCAGGTGTTGGTAGTAGATTCCTTCGTGGACCTCTTCTAACACGTACGCCGCTTCTTTGGGAGCCAAGCACTTAAGCAGTGGTCCTGCGAATGATCTACAGTATAAGGTTTCTTCTTCTGTGATGACGAACCTAGCTGCTCCGTTCCTGATTTTTCTTCCTTCTGTCTTGTCCTTGGGTAGTGTTCAATCCTTCAGGTATACTTAGATGGGAGTCATCCAAGTGGATTCTCCCTGTATTTGTAGCACCTCTTGGCTTGCTGTGGCGATGCTTGGTTCTTGTAACACATTGATGAAGACAGGGCTAGTCACTCCAGCAAGCGTCGTGGTGGTTAATATGGATAGGGTATCCACTTTGGCATTCTCTGCATAGGGGATTGAATATATTTGGAATGCCTAGAACTCGTTCAAGTATTCCTTGACTTTCTTCAAGTATTGGACCATCCTAAACTATTTGGCTTCGTACTCCTATCACCTATTACACAATTAGCTGGGAGTCGCTATGCATGTGCAACCTGCTAACAAGGCCTCGTACTATGCCTCATTGTTGGATGTCTTAAAAGATAATCGTAGGGCGCCCTCTATCTGAACACTCCTAGACTGGTGAGAATCATCCCCGCACTGCAACCTGCCAGACTGGATGACTCATCCACATATAGTTCCCACATTAGCGATTGGGGCTGTTGCTCCTCCTCTTATTTCCTCCCGACTTCCTCTGGTATTGTGCATTCAGCTTTGAAATCATCCAACGCTTGGGCCTTTATTGTGGTGTGCAATTGAAAATTGACTCGAACTCTCCTAGCTCGATGGCCCACCCGACCATCCTTCCTAAGGCATCATGCTTTTGGAAGATCTTCTTAAGGGACTAGTCCGTGAGGACTGCGATCGCATATGCTTGGAAGTAGGGGCATAGTTTCATGGCTGCAACAACCTAAGTGTATGCCACCTTTTCTACTCTAGTGTAGCATATCTTGGTCACCACCAACACCTTGCTCATGTAGTAGGTGGGTTGTTGCTACTTGTCCTCCAACCTTACTAGGATAACGCTCACTATCGCGACGTTGACTGATAAGTAGAGTTGGAGTCAGTCCCCCACAATTGTCTTGGCTAAGAGTGGGGGCGAAGACAGTATCTTTTGAGTTCATTGAACACTCGCTGGCAGGCATCAGTCCACTCGAACTTCTTAGCTCCCCTTGTTGTCTCAAAAAAGGGGAGGTACCTACCTCCTACATTATAAATAAACCTTCCTAAGGCTGCTAGTCTTCCCATTAGTCTTCGTATGTCTTTGACCTTCTTCAGAGGTTCCATGTCTAGGATGGCTTTAATAGGTTGGCCTTAATAGGTTGGCCTATATCCCTCTTTTAGTCACCATGAATTCAAGGAATTTTCCTGGGGTTACTATGAAGGCTTAGTCAGATTGAGCTTTATGTGGTATTTTTGCAATATCTCAAAAGCTCCCTTAGGTCAGTGACATGGGTGTTAACCTTTCGGCTTTTGACTAGTATGTCATCGACGTACACTTCCATGCATCTACCTATGAGTGGTTTGAAGATATGGTTTACCAACCTTTGATATGTGGCTCCCACATTCTTTATCCCTAAAGGCATCACCTTGTAACAGTAAAGCCCCTTCTCTATCATGAAGCTTGTCCTTGGCTAGTTCGCTTCACACATTTTAATCTAGTTGTACTCCGAGAATGCGTCCATTAAGCTCATCCTTTCGTGTCCCACTATGGTGTCATCAGGAGGTCAATCCAGGGGAGGGGGTAATCATCTTTCAGGCAAACCTTGTTTAGGTCCATGAAGTCCACACATATGCTCCACTTGTCGTAACTCTTTTTCACCATCACAACATTTGCAACCCAGTCGGGGTACACTGTCTCTGATGAAGCTGACCCTCAATAGTTTTTCTACTTCCTCATCGATGGCTTGTTGGCAGTCAGAAGTAAATGTCCTTTTCTTCTACTTGATCAGGGCCTTGATGGATCTATGCACAACCTAATTCTCAATGACCCATCTAGCTATTAACGGCATATCCGTGGCTGATCAGGCGAACACGTCTTGATTGGCACGAAGAAACTCGATCATCTCCTCTTTCTCGGTGACTTCAATCGAGGACTCAATCAGTAGCCATCTCACGCTGTCTCCTTCTATCAAGTCTACTGGGACAAGGTCTTTAGTCACTTCCCCTCTTCTAGTTATAGCCTTTTCCTTGTGGTGTTCCACTCTAACGATAACATTTCCTCCTGCTTGCCCTTCCATCTGAGGGTGTTGATGTAACACCACCAGGACTACTCTTGGTTTCCCCTGCATTCTCTTACTCCGCAGTCAATCGGGAATTTCATTTTGAGGTGGTAGGTGGACATGATTTCCCAGAGACCGTTTAGGCCTAGTTTCCCCAAAATCGAGTTATGTCACCCTCCTTTTTTCTCCTGTCCCTACTCTTACCTATAGCTCGATCATTCCCCTAGGAGCTGTGGGAATGCTCGAGAACCCGTATAGTGGGGTGTTGATGGGCTTCAACTTCTCTTATTTGATCTCTGTTTTCATAAAGGTTGACTAGAATAGAATGTTCATCGAGATGCAGCTATCTACCAAGATTTTTTCTACTGAGAACACCCCCACTCGAAGCACGACTACCACAACATCGTCATGAGGAAAGTCTACCCATACCAAGTCATCATCTTCAAACGTGATCTTCTGATTGATTTATGCTTTTTTATCAGGCATTTCCGTGTAACAAATGTTTCGAGCGTACGCCCTTCTCAACAATTGGGAGTCTCTGTCAGCCATCAGCCCTCCACTGATGGTTGAAATAATTTTGATGGGGGAATCTCCCTAGCCACCCGTTGGTCAACCACCGAATTCAGTGGGGATGCTCTTCTGTCTCCTGTTCTTTGTCGAGGGTCCCTCCTCTGATCATTTGCTCGATGGAAATGATTGTTGTCTCATGGCTGATTTTGACCCGCCATCCTGTTCTTCTTCGATCTACAAATCTCTGGAGATGTCCTCTCCTGACAAGGTCCTCGATGGCTTGTTGTAGCTCTCAATAGCTGTCTGTGGTCCTGATGATAATCATAGTACTAGCTGCGGTCACGGAGTTCAGGGGGTGTCCTCAGCTTCTTTGGACCTTTCAATCGGTCTCTGTCATCTACGTTGATCTGTATGAGGATCTGTGACCTTTGTTGGTTGAGGGGGTGTATCCTTTGTATTCTCTCCTAGGAGCGTTACGGTCTTCACCTCTATGATGCTTTGTGCTGTTGTCTGACCCTCCGTCTCTACCTTGGACCTCCTTCTTCCTTGCCTGTGGAGCTTCTGTGATCGGCCATTATTATGTCCGCATTGATGTATTTTCTAACCTTCTCTTGCAGTTCAAAAGTTTTTCTCGGGTTCACTTTGGAGAGGGAGAACTTCAGCTTTTCATCCTGGATATCATTCTAGAGCACCATCAACTCCATAGTCAGGTCCAAGTCCTTTACCTCTAGTTTTTTCAGGTAAAAGTAGTGTACAAACTACTACAAGGTCTCATCGGGGCACTACTTCATGGCCATCAAGTTGGCTAAGGTTTTCTGGCGCATTCTGGTCCCTACGAAGCTCTCCAAAAACATGATACTTAGTTGCTTAAAGTTGTGTACAGATGCTTGCCAGAGTTGGGAGAACCAGGCCATTGTCGACCCTTAAAGCGATGCAGGAAAAACTCAGCATAGGATTGGATCCGGGGCTCCCTGAACCAGTATGATGGATTTATATGCCTGGAGGTGCTCTTGGGGTCGCTTGTCCCATCATACAGTTGGAAGGGTAATATTTTGAAGGATATGGGGATGGGTGCCTTGACAATCTCCTCAGAGAGCCAGGATTCTCCATATATTCCCCCTTCCTCTTATTCTTCCCTTTTACTCAAGGCTCGATCCACCCTGGCCTGCAATTCTCTGAACTTGCGGTCCATATCCGTCTCAGGATTTTCTATTCACGGGTGCATGCATTTGGCTTCCCCTCTCCTGGGACTGACCCCCGAGGTTGTATTCGCTAATTCTGGCTGATGCTCTATGATCATCCCTTCTTGGGTGTCCCCGCTCAAGGACGGGACATGGCTATTGCCTAGGTTCTTTGAGACCTCCATTATCACCCTAGTGAGGTGTTCCACCTCCTTCTGCAACATTCTGAATTGTTCCTCCCTTACTGGTGGTGGTGTAGACACCCAATTTTGTCACCCTCCCCTGGCTATGATGAAATATGGATCTTGAACTCGACTTTTAACTTTCAACCAATAGAGATGTTGATGGAAACACTCTTAGACCTGAAACCCTAGAAACCCTTGTGCGGGAGAGAAGGGGGTCAAATTTTGGCTTTATATATACGAATGGAATCCGATCAAGATGATCGTACAGATGGATAGTGCTAAGAAATACAATTCTAATGATATATGGTATGTCAAAATTGGACCGTTGGATTGCTCGCAATCTTACCTAGAAAATCACATTTTTTTACGCGCATGTCGTGCACACCGACCAGCTAGCCAGCCAGCCAGCTAAGCCAGCTGGCCAACCAAGCCAACCAAGCCAACCAACCTAGCCTGGCCTGTATACCCCTGCTGCATGCTATGCTCCCCCACCGCACAGCCTGTGTGCCCCTGTCGCACAATCTATGCGCCCCTACTGCACAGCCTGTGTGCCCCCGTTGCACAGCCTGCGCGCCCCTGCCGCACAACCTGTGCACCCCCACCGTATAGCATGCGCACCCCCGCCGCACAGCATATGTGCTCCTATCACACAGCATGCGTGCCCCCACCGCAAGCATGGGTGCCCCCACCTCACGCTGTGCGTGCCCCTGCTGCATGGCCGTGCACACCTTGCCTGCACCGTGCGCATGTTGCCCACACACCCATGCTAGCCTAACCCGCACACTATACACATTGCCCACACACCCATGCCAGCCTGACCCACACACTATGCACAGTGCCCGCACACCCATGCATGCATGCGCCTACTGCCAATGCCCGCACCACCTCGACCATTACTCGTGCATCATCCATCGTGCACCCTTGATGTCACCCGCACTACCTGCCTAAACTAAGCATACCATTGGCACTTCGGCCTATTCATGTGCGTCGACGGAGGCAGCTGAGATTGGCGTTTCACTCTCCTCCCACTTTTCCAAAAATCACATTTTTTGGCTAAAATTTCTCTCTCCAAATTTTCTGAAAACTACCTTTTTTGGCTAAAATTTCTCTCTCCTATCTTTTTTTTTTTAAACCCCCTTTTACCCACTAGACAAAAGTCCTCCCCACCCATTTTTTCCTTTAACTCCGCCTTTTTACTCATTGGACAAAATCATATCCCCTCAATTTAGGCAAGAGCTCCCCTTTCATCCACTGGATAAAGGGATTTCCCCTTTTCTATTTGGCCAGAAATAACTATAAATACCCCCTCCCTTAGAAAAGACAGACCAACACACTAGAATCTCCCTTCACTCTTTCATAGTGAAATTTTCCTCCCCTCCCCCTCTTGATTTTCTTCTGATATTCGGAAAGATCTTCGTCAAGATCTAAAAACTTATTCGGATCTTCGAAGTGTTCTTCGGGATCTTGAAGATCTTCAATCCAAATTCTTAGTTAGATCCAGTTTTTAGTCAAAAATAGTATGTTCTTGAGCCACCTCCCTTGGGTGTTCTTGAGCTTTCTTGAGTGTTCCTGAGATAACCCCCCCTTTTCGAGGTTCTTCAAGGTCTACAAGAGATCTTTGTTAAGATCTGAAACTCTGTTCGGATCTTCAAAGTGCTTTTTTGGACTTTGGAGTTCTTTAATCCATTTTTAGGTTAGCTCGTTTCTTTTCAGAAATAGCCATTCCTAGCCAAACCCCCTATCCAAGTGTCTCTGGAATCTTTCCAGAAATAGCCCTTCCTAGCAGAAGCTCTCCCGAAGTGCCACCTTAGCCTAGCCCTCCCTTAGCCTATCCCTAGTGGAAGCTCTACCAAAGTGCCACCTCATTGTTAATCCAAAAATAGCCTTCCCTAGCTGAAGCTCTGCCAGAGTGCCACCTCATCCCAAGCCCAAAAATAGCCTTCCCTAACTGAAGCTCTGTCAGAAACTAAATCCGAAAGCGACTATTCCTAGCTGAAACTATGTCCGATCCGAATACCATCACAATCAGCATCTCCCAAGAAAGGAAGTTGGAGGTCAAGACCATCTTCCCCTAAGCTAGGAGAACATGACAGACAGTCCGAACTCGTACTAGTTAGGGGCTGACCCCTATTGACCTGAAACAGGGGTTAAGTTCAGGTATAATTTCTCGACCAACTCATCATAATGTAGACTGTATACATGCCTTGTTTTAGTGTATATAGTAGTTTGAATCTAATTAATGAAAATATGTGTGATAATTTAGCCATACATGTGGAATAGTAATAATTGTGGAAAATATTCATTCTCAAGCATCTAGAAAGAAGACCGGTTGAACCAGGAAGATTAGGTGCTTAACACCTTTCCAACTCTAGAACCTGACACTTACCCTAAATCTTTAGACCAGACCAAATTTCGGGCCCTTTTCTCAGGAATCGGGCCCACCCCCGGGTCCTAGCCCCATAACCCTAGGTGGTGACTCTAAACCCCATTTGCATCATCCCGATCCCCGAATTATACCATCATCAAAACCCCCATCTCAAATGATGAATTTTACACTATTACGAAATAGGCCTCCACGTATCACCAAGCGGTAATACGGCAGTGCGGGGCCCGTAAGCAAAGTACCCCATGACACAAACCCCTCCCGTCACATGAAAGTGAAGAAAGAGAGAGGAGAGAGGACGGCGGGATGCATAGTCTATTTCTCCGGCCGTGACCCTCACAGTGGCGACTTCACTGTGGATAAATGTCAAGCTTCCAATACTAGATGCTACCTTTAAATTCAAGAACGTTTTCCACCGCATTTGTTTGAAAACATGTTTGGCTAACCCCATGTTTGTAACTGTATTCACTAACTGCATCATGCATCGTGCTCAAAGTGAAATCATTTGGTGAGGGACTTCCTATCATGCCAGTACCCTCGGGGAGGTCAATGTATGTCATAGAGAATACTTTGAGAGCAAATGATACCCGCTTCCTGTACAAGAATGAAAGGTATCGTCAAACGATGAGGGTGTTGTATTTGTGCCAGCACCCTCGGGGAGTTCCATACACTTTATAACATTCTGAGATCGAATGCATCATCAAATTACGAGGATGTCTATACTTGTGCCAACACCCTCGAGGAGGTCCGAGCACTTTATGGCATTCTGAGATCGAATGATGGATACCCTACATTACACTTTTGCAGAAAATCACTCACGGTTCCACCACCCCGTGGCCAATTGCTTAACCTCGTGTGTAGTCACGAGTAATGGGCAAGGAAGTCACCCCTTTGATCTCATACCTACTAGTATATCAAAAGGATCACATACCTTGTGTATATAGATCATGTCAAGGAAGCCTTGTCCGTCCTATTGCATCCACCGCATGTTCGCATCATGTAGAAAATAGATGAAGAAGCTAGGAGCGCCACAAGCTAACTATAAGACTTGTTTGTGGTCTTGAAAAGGAATATTCCTATATTTTATTCCCTGCATAAAGAATTACTTTCCTAAGTGGGTTTCAGATAAAATGTGTCCCTCCTCCTTAAGAAGAATGTCCAGATACGTGACTCAGGGGCAATCCCATCACTGTCACGTCAAGTCCCGAGAAGTCCCGAGAAAAATCAGGAGGAAGGACACCTAGTGGGAAAAGAGCAAGAAAAGCATGACTTTATTACATGGAATGTCTGATAGGAATATTCTCAACAAGCCATTTGGATGAACTTCCCGCTTATGACATTAGGTGGACCAAAGGCATCAAACCCTATCCACCTCTATCATTTAGCTGACTGACCTTGGATGAATTAATGTTTGTTAATTTAGTCAATGTATGAACAAGGGGTTGGGAATTTAAGAATCCTAAAATAAACCACTTTTGGTTCAGGCACAATTCCACACCTCAAGTATTCTCCGCGGTCCCTTTGGACGTGTCAGGGTAATCGATTGACTCGCCTAAGTCTAGAATCACCTCCATCATCTCTTCGAGATTGTTAACTACCAGGTGATTCCAGCACCATAAGCATGGATCCACCCAACATGGAAACAGCTGAACAGGACTGGGTCCATCCCGTGGAGACCTTACAGATAGAAATGGCTGAAGTCAAGAGAGGGATAGCTCAGATATTGCATACACTTCAGAATCCTCCCAGAGCTGATCCCAGGAATGAGTCGGCACCGGTTATGGGAGATGTGGAATAGAATGGAGCTACAGGTCATCATGAGAATCTTCCTGAGTTGACGCAGGAGAACCAGAGCATGTCTGACCAACTGGTCAGAGAAGATCTTCACCTACCCATCTGAATGGTCAATGAGGGGCCCATTCCAGGGTCCCTCCTCCTAGGGTAGTGAGTAAAGATGAAGAAGAGGAATTTGCAACATACGTCCGCTTTGAGCCTCCGGAGACAGAGAAAGAAAGGAAACTCATAGAGTAGTTAGAGAAGTTGGAGAACATATTTGAGTAGGAAAAGGCTCAAAAGGCCAAATGGTGGATTTTGAGGAAATGAGTTTCTTCTCTGGGGTAAGAATTCTAGAAAAATTCAAGTGGCAAACTGATAGGTTTGATGGGTCAGGAGACCCCAAGGCTCATCTCAAAGTCTTCCTCAGCATCACCAAGTCATGGCAACTTATTGATAACTAGATGTGGCAGGCCTTCATGTTAATCTTATCAGGACCAGCACTGAGGTGGCTCACACTGTTAGAGTCATCATAAACTTAGAACAAGGCAACGATAATGAAAGCCTTCACCAAACAGTACTCCTACAATATTGAGGTGGATGTGAAACATCGGGAGCTTGAGACATCTAGGCAGCAGCCTAAAGAAGGATTCACCACCTTCTTGATGAGATTCAAAGACAAGGCCGCCAAGATTGCAGATAGGCCTTCAGAAGCAGAGTAGGTAGAGATGTCGATAGAAAACATGTCAAAACCCTATTATGATGTTCTTTTCTATCATCATTTGTAAACCTTTGATGCCTTAATAGCCATCGGAATGCATGTGGAGAATAGAATTTTGAGAGAGGCCTAGTATCAAGGATCCTCCCAAGATGCGACACCCGAGTCGGATGGGGAAAGGGTTAAAAAACTAATGTGGTGAGTGTAGTTTAGCAGTCAGTCTCACTAGCCACTTCTTCACAGCCCTTCATAATACAAGCAGATGCACCCACCCAAAAGGCCCCTCACCCAAGAAGGTAGTTTTCTGATTTGTAAATGCCTATAACGGCTGCATATGAGAAGTGAAAGTAGCAAGGATTGCTAGGGACACTAGCTCTAAGAGTAATCAGCAACCCTCCTCCACCTTGGTATAGGGATCATAAGTATTGTGCCTACCACACTCAAAAGGGGCACAATACTAAAAGTTGTTTGAGTTTACAACATGCAATTTAGGGCTTGGTAGACAATGGAACCATTAAGGTCAAGGTCAAACAGCCTCCCAATGTCAATAACAATCCACTCCCTGATTATGTGAAAAATCTGGATGAAGAAACTACAAAGAGTGACCCCACTCAACTCATTGTACCTAGAGCTCGGAAGAATCAAATGAATGCCCATGCTTACAGGAGAGTCATAAGTCAAAGGGCTGGAGTCATAAGGACCCCCAGAAAAAGAGAATCATCAGAAGAAGAATCAGAAGATCATACGCCCGCTGTTCATCCTTCCTCATCCATAGAAGGATCCACCACACCACATTACCAACCCCCACCATATTTTCCACCCCCACCATATTATCAACCTCCACCACATTATCAGCCTCCGCCATATCATCAACCTTTCGCCCACCATCAAAGTGGAGGAACCTCTTCATCCTATCACCCTCAGTTGTCAAATCCTACCTCTCACGTTACCTCATCTTCATACCATCCCACTTCATATCCCTCATCACCCTCATACCAATCCCATTCTCAAGGTTCAGTGTATAACCCAAAAGAAGGATGGACAAACAAGTATGATTGGAAGGATATGCTTACACTACTAGATTCCCCAAAGATGACTTCATCAACAGGGTCAGTAAATGCATCAGGGGAAGACCAGGAGAGTGATCTGACTTCTCTAATTCAGCCTGTTGTAACTTCAGAAGACAATCCAGAAGTAATTAAAGAGATTACAACTGACCTTCTTAGAGCAGTACCCACATTGGCCATAGGGGAGCAGATCAAGGAATGCACTTCCTTAATCCATATAGGAAGTGACACAGAGGATAATGATGATATCAATGAGGATGAAAATGAAGATGATAAGGATGGAGATGACTCTGATTCTTGAGAGGATGATGGGTATCCAGACTGGGATGACTACCAAGGGCCTTGGTACAATGATTATGATGACGAGTCAGAATATTACTCACCAGAACATCCGACATGTTTCTTAGTCTATGCTATTGGTGGTGATGATCTGATAGTTTACCCAACAGGTGGCACTTACCTTCCCTCTTCAGGGGAGGAGATGATTCTATGTCAGATTCAGAAAGTGATGAAGGATCTAGGGAGCCGATGTAAGTTTATTTGGATGAACCAGATTCCCTAGTCGAGCCAGAACAAAAGCTATGTGAAGTATACTCCAGTGCATTAAAGATGCAGGAAAGGATAAAAGAAATTGATAAAATGTTAGGGGAAGTAACCGTCAGTGATCTTTACTACCAGGAGAAATTGGATGATCTGGAGGAAATAGGACCAGATGACACAACCGCAGAGGTGGTAGACACTGTATTCTAATAGCTTTCCAATGCAGTCAAGAAGCTACGAGCTAGGGCTATGGATATTTGTGGAGGTCCTCGACTTCCCACCCTAAGCAAGGAAGGAGAATCATAAGAAGAAAATGATTCTATGGTGGGGATAATCACCCTAACGAATAGTGATGATGAAGATAGTTATCCCATGGAGATTATTGTGAAAAAACCAATCAACATGATGGAAACTAGAAGTGGGAAAGACTACAAGGGCAAGGCTCTAGCAGTAGAACAACCAAGGGCTAATAAGGCCGGAACTAGTAGCATGAAGAAAGAGCCAGAGAACCTAGTCTTGGCTCAACTCAAGAAGTCCTAGCAAATATCTCCATTGGGGATTGTTGATGGTGTCCCCTTCGCACCGTGAAGCAATGTTAAGGTCTCTCGCTAATGTGCAAGTGCTAATCGAGATAAATCCGACACACCTTACACATATAGTAGGGGCAACATATGCGGTGTAGTCCCTAATGTTCTCGGGTTCTAAGCTTCCTAAGGAAAAACCTAACACAATCGGGCTCTCCACATTATAGTTGAATGCCTCGACAAAGTGGTTCCCCAAGTTCTTGTTGACAACGGGTCCGCTTTGAATGTGCAGCCATTGAGATCAGTAAAGAGTATCGGCATCAACTTGGAAGAAATGAGGCCAACCACCTAAACCATAAGTGCATACGGTAATACCAAGAGGAAGATCCTTGGCATCATCACCCTTGCTGTAAAGATTGGCCCGGTGAAGTTTGATGTTGATTTCTAAGTCATTGATATACTGACAGCTTTTAACATGCTCTTGGGGAGGCCTTGGTTGCATCCTACAAACGTGGTGTCCTCTAGTCTCCATAAAAAAATGAAGCTCATTCATGAGGGGAAGGTGGTCTTAGTGGCCGGAGATCCTGAAGTGGTTAACACTTTGGCCAACATTGAAAATGGAGAAGAACAAGACCAGGAGGTGCAACTGAGTGGTTTTGAATTAGACACCACTTGCACAACCATTGCCAAAGAAGCTCCAAAGGAGAAAATCCCAACTAACTATGAAGCCATCTAGAGTCCACCAGTGAATCAAATGATGAAGAATATATAGTACTTTCCTGGCATGGGGCCAGGAAAATATCATTAAGGAGTTCTAAAGCAGCTTAGTTTGGCAGTTGGAGACACCCAATTTTTTCAACCTCCTCTGGCTATGATGAAATATGAATCTTAGAGGCGACTTCTGACTTCCGACCAATAGAGATGCTGATGGAAACATTCTCCTACCTAAAACCTTGGAAATCCCCACGCGAGAGAGAGGAAGGTCTAATTTTGACTTTTTATATATAAAAGAATCTGGTCAAGATGACCATATAGATGGATAGTTCTCAGAAATACGATTTCGACGATATATGATACGCTAAAATTGGGCTGACGGATCTTCGGCAATCATCCCCATAAAATCACCCCTTCCTGTACATATGCCGCGCATACGGACAATCCCGTTAGAAACCTAGAAAAATGCCTCACCTAACCCCAACACCCTAAAATTCATCCCCTACCTACTTAGATAACCCTGAAACACTCTCGGGTCTGAAACCTTAGGAATCCCTGCACGGGAGGGAAGGGGTCCAATCTTGGCTTTTTATATACAAAGGAATCCAGTCAAGATGATAGCACAAATGGATAGTGCTCGAAAATATGATTTCGACGATATATGGTACGCCAAAATTGGGTCGACAGATCCCCCGTAACCTTCCTTGGGAAATCACATTTTTTTTGTGCGTATGCCGCACACCCCCACTGCACACTGAGTGTGGCGAGGTGTGCACGCCCCTGCCGAACACAATGCACATTACCCACACACCCATGCGTGCATGCACCCACTATGCACATTGCCTACACACCCATGCATTTGCGCACCCGTGACATCACCCGCACCCCCTGCCTAAACTTTCTCTCTCCTCCCATTTTTTTGAAAACTATTTTTCTGGCTAAACCTTCTCTCTCCTCCTATTTTTTCAAAAACTACTTTTTTTTGGCTAAACCTTCTCTTTCCTCCCACTTTTTTGAAAATTGCCTTATCTGGCTAAACTTTCTCTCTCCTCCCGCTTTTCTGAAAACTACTCTTCCCAAGCTAAAATTTCTCTCACCTCCCATTTTTTTGAAAACCCCCTTTTTCCCACTGGACAAAAGCCCTCCCCACCCATTTTTACCTTCAACCCCCTTTTACCTATTGGACAAAAATCCTAGCTCTTCACTTTATGCAAGAGCCCCCCTTTTGACCACTGGATAAAGGGATTTCCCCTCTCCTATTTGGTTGAAAAAAACTATAAATACCCTCTCCCTTAGAAAAAGGGACACCAACAGACCAGAATACCCTTTCAGAGTGAAATTTTCCTCCCCTACCCCCTCTTGATTTTCTTCTCATCTTCGGAGCAATCTTTGTCAAAATCCGAAAACCCATTCGGATCTTCGAAGTGTTCTTCAGGATCTTGAAGATCTTTAATCCAAATTCTTAGTTAGATCCAATTTTTAGCCAAAAATAGTATGTTCTTGAGCCACCTCCCTTGAGTGTTCTTGAGTGTTCTTGAGCATTCTTGAGTGTTCTTGAGATAGAACCCCCCTTTTAAGGTTCTTCGGGTCTATGAAGAGATCTTTGTTAAGATATGAAACTCTGTTCAGATCTTCAAAGTGTTCTTTGGGACTTTGGAGTTCTTAAATCCATTTTTAGGTCAGCCCGTTTCTTTTCAGAAATAGTCTTTTCTAGCTGAACCCCTATCCGAGTGTCCGTGGAATATTTCCAAAAAAAGCCATTCCCAGCGGAAGCTCTGTCGAAGTGCCACCTCAGCCTAGCCTAACCCCAGCAGAAGCTCTTCCAGTGGGCCACCTCATCCCAAGCCAGAAAATAGCCTTTCATAGCTGAACCTCTGTCCGAGTGTCCCTGGAATCTTTCCAAAAATAGTCATTCCCAGCGGAAGCTCTGTCGAAGTGCCACCCTTAGCTTAGCCCTCCCTTAGCCTATCCCCAGCGGAAGCTCTGCTGGAGTGCCACCTCATCCCAAGATCGAAAATAGCCTTCCCTAACCGAAGTTCTATCCAAATCCAAATCCAAATCCGAAAATAGCCTTCCCTAATGGAAGCTCTGTTTGAATCCGAATCCGAAAGTGATCGTTCCTAGCTAGAACTCTATTTGGATACCATCACAATCAGCATCTCTCAAGAAAAGAAGTTGGAGGTCAAGACCATCTTCTCCTGAGTTGGGAGAACACGAAAGATAATCCAAGCCGGTACCACTCAGTTAGTTACAGGGGTCAAATTCAAGTATAATCTATCTCCTCATTTAAGCATAATGTAGATATCTAATAAGTCTTGTTTTAGTGTATATAATAGTTTCAATTCAATTAATGTATATATGTGTGATAACTTAGTCATACATGTGGAATAATAATAATTGTGGAAAATGTTCGTTCTCAAGCATCTAGCAAGATGACCGATTGAACTGGGTAAATTGGGTGCTTAACATCTTCCAAACTCTGTAACCTGACACTTACCCTAAATCTTTTTATCAGACCAAATTTTGGGCCATTTTCTCAAGAATCGGGCCCACCCCTGGGTCCTAGGTCCATAACCCTAAGTGGTAACTCCAAACCCCATTTGCATGATCCCGATCCCCGAATTGGACCATCATCAAAACCTCCATCTCAAATGATGAATTTTACACTCTTGCAAAATAAGCCTCCACGTATCTCCAAGCGGCGATACAACAGTGCGGGCCCGTAAGCGAAGCACACATGACTCGAACCCCTCCCCCTCACATGAAGGTAAAGAGAGAGAGAGGAGAGAGAACGGGGATGCATGGTCCATTCTTCTCCGGTTGCTATCCTCACAGCAGTGAACAAAGGGAAGAATGGTCTCAGGTATACTCCTCCAACTATCAAAGGGTAGAAAGTTTTGAGGATGACTAGGAAGATCTCCGTCACTTACAACCCTACTCTCAATAGGTACTTCGTGAAAGAAGGAGAGGATTTCCCCTTTTGTGAAAATGTGGAGCCATGGATTGATGAAACTGCAACAAAAATGCAACCAGGATTTGAAGTACTCTTTCAAGACCAGTTCGATTGGCTGACTCATAAAGTAGAACAATAGAAAATGCTAGTCAATGAAGGTGACCAAGATAGCTACATTACTAGGATAGAGAAAGTTGCAATGATTGAAGATGGGTTCACCTCTAGTAACCCCACAAAACTAATCCAATCTAAAGAATTGTCAAGTCCTCGAGTCCTCCTGAAAAGGGAGTGGGAAAAGAAGATAAGACTCACCTGGAGTCTATCACTTTCCCTTGATGTGAAAGGCTTCATTTTCTCCCTCCTACAAGAGCCAAGGGCCCGAGAGTTGCATAAGCTCAAGCCCCATCATTTTGGAGGAAGAAGCAAGTATACAAAATAGAGGAGAGCACTGAGGATGAAGGTTTGTATGTACTGTGATAGAACCAATTACAATGGGAGGGCTCATGAAGGTGGTCAAAGATGTGACCGAGGCAATGGGATGTCATCCCTCAGCAGGCTTGAAAAGATGGACTTGATAGAAAAGGGATTGAGCAGTCTCCACTGATCTTCACCCCTCAGAAACTTTGGCTTTCCAGAGCACGAGATTGATCAGCTGGTATTCATGAAAAAGCAGACACCTGTCCAGAGGAACCATTGCGCCCCTGAAGAAATAGCAGCAACTTTCTCAGAAGAAGAAGAAGGCCCTTTGCCACATCTCATCATCCATCAGGCCACTGAACCACTTCTGAACTGGACAAGTATTGGAGAAAACTTCAAGTTTGCTCATACTATTGAGTCAACCAGCCTGATTATCCCTAGCAAAAGCATCAAGTTAGTTATCGAGTCTGTAGTCGAGTTTGTTGTTTATGATTCTGTGTCAACCTTCCCTCTTGAGAAGAGTCCAGAGTCCTTGTATTTCGAGTCTGTTACTCCTTTCATGAATGAAATTTCTGATTCCGAGTATAACTTGCCTCTTTTTTCCGATGATGATCTTAATAAATATCAAGAATTAATAAAATAATGCAAACCAAAGAAAGCCCAACCCATCCGTGAGGATAGTCAAGTTATTAATCTAGGAACCGACCAATGCCTTTGAGAGGCAAAAATTGGCACTACCTTTGATGACGAAGAAGCAGAGTGGATGATTAATCTTCTAAAGGAATACGCCGAGGTCTTTACTTGGTCTTACAAGGATATGCTTGGTATCGACCCCAACATCGTGCAGCATCGATTGTCGACTTACCCTGGGAAAAAATCGATAGAACAGAAGCTCCAAAGAGTGGGCCAGAATGGAGTGAAAAGATCAAAGAAGAAGTTGTGAAGCAATGGAATGTGGGGTTCCTACATGTGGCAAAGTACCCCCATTGGTTGGCCAATAATGTACCAGTACCAAAGAAAGATTGGGAAGGTACGAATGTGCGTGGACTTCCGAGATCTTAACAAAGTGAGCCCTAAAGATGACTTCCCATTACCTCACATTGACGTATTGGTAGATAATATGGCAGGGCATGCTTTGTTATCATTCATGGATGGATTCTCAGGATACAACCAAATAAGTATGCACCTAGAGGATCATGAGAAAATAGCCTTCATCACTTTGTGGGAAACCTATTGTTACAAGATGATGCCTTTTGGACCGAAGAATGCCGGGGTAACTTATCAAAGAGCAGCCATAGCCATATTGCATGACATGATGAACAAAGATGTGGAAGTCTATGTGGACAACATGATAATAAAGTCAAAAGATTGACAGGGGCATATTCCCTCACTAAGGCGATTCTTCGAAAGAATCAAGAAGTATTAGCTGAAGTTGAACCCTCAGAAGTGTGTGTTCGGGGCAACGACGAGAAAGTTATTAGGCTTCTTGGTGAGCATTGAAGTCGACCCTGTCAATATCAAGGCAATTCAGGAAATTCCCACACCTTAAATGGAGAAGCAAATGTGAGGATTTTTAGGTCACATCCAATATATTAGCAGATTCATAGCTCAGTTGACTACAATCTGTGAACCAATTTTTAAGTTGCTGAAAAAGGATCAGCTCACAGAATGGAATAACCAATGCCAACAAGCCTTTAACAAGATCAAAGAGTACCTTATGAACCCACTAGTATTGACACCGCCAGTGGAAGGAGAACCACTTCTGTTGTATTTGTCCGTGGGAGAATATTCCATGGGCTCTTTACTAGCACAAAAGAAAACAGAAAAGGGGGCAGAGCATGCCATATATTACCTCAGCAAGAAGTTTCTGGAATATGAGACCAGTACACATCTTTGGAAAGAACTTGTGCTGCATTGATTTGGGAAACTAAAAGGTTGAGACACTACATGGTTTCCTATATGGTGCATTTAATCTCAAAGATGGATCCCATCAAATATCTCTTCGAGAAACCGGCCTCAACAGGAAGGATGGCTCGTTGGTTACTTTTTCTATCAGAGTTTGACATCGCTTATATTACTTAGAAATCTATAAAGGGCTAGGCCATAGCTGATCATTTGGCTGCTCACCCCACAGAAGATGGAAGATCCTTAGCTGATGCCTTTTCCGATGAAGAAATCGCAGCAGTAGAGGAAGAAGATACAGTTAATGAATGGCAGTTATTCTTTAAAGGAGCAGCCAATTAGAAGGGATGTGATGCGAGAATATTGCTGGTCACTCTTGACAGCCTTTATTTGCCTTCATCATTTTTCCTCGACTTTCCCTTATACCAACAATATTGCTAAATATGAAACCTGTGCTTTGGGGCTTGAAACTGCTTTAACCATTGGGGTGAAACGGATCAAGGTTTACAGAGATTCATCCATTGCCATTTTTCAGACATAAGGAAAGTGAAAAACTAGAGATAAAAAGTTGAAGCCATATCAAGAACATCTGGAAAAGGTGATTGAACTCTTTGAGAAGATCTCGTTCAAATACTTCCAGAGGGATAACAACAGGTTTGCTGATGACCTTGCAACCTTGGCTTCAATGGTAGAGTGCAACCCTATGGCTAGAGTCCGACCATTTTTGGTAGAACAAAGAAGTAGGCCCATTTATCAGAATTCTGTAAACTCTCTCACTGTGGATGGTCAGTCTTGGTTCGCTCACATAGTGGATTTCATAAGGGAAAGGAAGTACCTAGTTGAAGCAACTGACAGAGAGAAGAATTTTCTAAGGAGATATGCCACCTAGTTTCTTCTCCAAGAGGATTTGTTATACAAGAGATCCTATAACGGAATACAGTTGTTGTGTGTAGATGAGGAACAAGCTACAACTATCATGGAAGAAATTCATCAAGGTCTTTGTGGACCCCACATGAATACCAAGATGTTATCTAAAAAGATCCTCAGTCTGGGATATTACTGCAACACAATAGAAGTAGATTGCGTGGACTTTGTCAGAAAATGCCACAAGTGTTAGATATTTGCTAACATCATACATATCTCACTAATGGAGCTACATTCGCTCAGTTCACCTTGGCCATTCTCCACTTGAGGCATCGATATCATTAGAAAAGTCAACCCTAAAGCATCCAATGGCCACGGGTTCATCCTGGTAGCCATTGATTATTTCACCAAGTGGGTAGAAGCTCAGTCCTATACGGTCCTCACATCTGCTAAGGTGGCCAAATTCCTCTAAGAAAATATCATTGCACGATATAAAGAACCTCAAGAATTGATATCAGATTAGGGATCCCACTTCTGGGGCAAGATTGATAAAATCTACACAAAATTCGGTATCAAAAGGCATCACTCTATCACCTACAGGGCACAAACCAATGGGGCAGTAGAAGCAGCTAACAAGAATATCAAAGTCATCCTGTAGAAAATGGCGAAAACACATAAGGATTGGGTTGATAAGTTACCCCTTGCCTTATGGGCATACCGGACTTCTGTACGATCCTGGACGAGGGCAACCATTTTCTCTTTGGTATATGGGGTTGAGGTAGTTCTACCTGTGGAAATCCTGGTACCATCCCTAAGGGTACTCCTTGATAGTCAGCTACCTGAAGGAGAATGGGTGAAGTCCAGACATGATGAGCTCAACTTTCTCAACTGAGAATGGCCCGAGCCTTCAACAAGAATGTAAAGCCCCGTCACATAGAGGTGGGTGAACTTGTTCTTCAGGAACAAAGAGCCCCAATTCATAACCCAAGAGAAAAATTTAGGCCCAACTGGAGTGGCCCATTCACTGTCAAAAAAATTCTACCAGGCAAGGCTGTGAAGCTCCTAGACCACAACGGAGAAGAAATACCTGGACTGGTCAACATGGATCAACTTAATAAATATTATGTCTGAAAGGGTGAATAGCTTGAACTATGTGAGACTTGATTCCTTTCGAGGGATATGTTAGCAACTTGATATGTGCAAGTGCGGTCTCAACCATCTCAAGGCAATAAATTGGTTCCTAAATTAATAATCAAGGTATCTTAAAATATCATCATAGTTTGTGTCCCCCAAGAATCGCCATTTGGCATGTAAGGCCATTAGGTATCTATTATTCACCTATGGTCCGTCAATTCTTATCCAGGAATCTATCCCCTAAAAGAAAATTGCCACCCGGCACCAGTTTATTCTCCACCCTTGATCAGTCAAAGTGAAAAGAAAAAAAGAAGAGCTTGATGCAACAACGGTAAAGCTAGTGAGTAATGCTTTGATAAATCATCATATCTCGTTGTTTGTACTGGTTTCAAGAAAATTCATGGGCTCGTTGGATAAGACGTTGAGGAAATGGACCTTAGACATAAATATGAGGGCACCAGGATTGCTGGAATCCATGAATGTATCATTTCTTGGCCAAGTTGGATGTGTGAAGCTACATCACCAATTACCCCGATAAGTGCCTCAACACTGGGATGCCAACCAACATGTATTTCGGTTTGGATTAGCGGAGATTTGCCCAACTCTTGAAGAATTTTGGGTTTGTATGCTATTTCCACCCAAAGGCAATTTGTTCCAACCCTCTTTGAAGGAAAATTGCATGGAGGAAATTCAAGATTTCTTCGGATGGAAAGAAGAAGAAGTAAAGTAGTTTGTTAGGTATGGGAAGATCGACATTCTAAAGGTGGTTCAGATCTTCTACCAATGGGAGGAATCCATCAGCAGAGATCCTTGGATGCTTATTTACTTTGCATGATAGCTTATTATGTTCTTCGTACTCCTGGGCATGGTGCACCATCTGTTCTAATTGAGGTAGTAAAATAGTTGAAGAAGGGAGGTGACGTCGTCCCTACGGTTCTTACAGAAACGTTCAAGGGATTTGATGATATGAGCTATGGCCATAGATTCAGACTAGATCATTATCAGGGGAGTCTTGCTATTTTTCAGATTTGGCTCCTCGAGAAACTGAAGCTCACCACACCATTAAGGGGAAGCCCACTCAGAGTTTTTTGTTATTGGGATAAGAGAAGTTCTGGAATTCAACCTTATCACTGATTGAAAAAAGTACCTATCGGAAAGGACTGTGCAGGTTATCGCATGGAGGTGCCCAAGGAAGCCACAAAAAGATTTTCTGATGAAGACCCCTGGCCACAGCTATGTCAGATTGATGGGATTGACTCACAAGTCCTTTTATTTGCCTATGTACACCAGCCGACAATACAAGCTCGAGGAGATGGACCCAGAAGAGTTAGTGAACTTTCACCCACCTCAAGAATTGTCTCCCCACCTTGTTATTTACCTATCCTGTCTGTGGTAGACCACCTTTTCATGAAATTACTTGGTAATGGAATGAGGAAGTATTTGGATCTTCGTGTTATCCCGATTATTCTAATTATGACTTGAGTTATGGAATTGATTGTGCCGAAGCATTACAAGCAAACAAAAAACATAAAAAAGGGAATAAAGATTTTCTTTGTGCCAAAAGTTAGTTTTCATAGAGATGCTAAAATAAAATAATGAACAAATAAAGGGAGGAAAAAAGAAAAAGAAAGAAAACATCCATGTGTTTGCGCTTGTAGGAAATACAGGAACAAATCCCTATAGGTCAGAAGCCATCATTTGAACCGTGCTCTGAACCATCCTCATGAAGCATCAGGGAATCCACAGATGCTACTCTAACCTGCTCCAGCCTCTGGGTCAGGTCCTCAATCAGTGCATGCTGGCGGGCAATCTCCCGATCCTTGGCAACTATCACCTTGCACAGGCCATAGTGCATCCTCCTAATCTCAGCATAGACCTCCAGGGACACCTGAGAAAGAGCATATCAGCTAATGAAAGTCAAGAGTTAATTGAAAAATGATCAGATAGTCACATAATCATAAGGAATAGGCAGCCCAAGGGAAGCGTCTGCATTTGTGTTTGGTTCCAGAAGATGAGGGAGACTGGGGTTGGCCACGTTGGGATAGGTCCAGGCAGGGAAGCCACGAAAGGGGACATTAGCAACCCTGAGAGACCCATCGACACTGGTAGAGGGCCCTGCTTGTGAAGGATTGGTAGCATTGGTATGCAACTGAAGAGCAGAAGGACCTACAAGTCTCACTCTCCCCCGAAAGAACATCAGTCAATATCAAAACAAGGAAGAATCTGCAGGAAATACTAAAGAAAGGGCAACATACCACTAGACCATGGGACCGAGAGGGGTGCACACTGTCTCCTCCTCCAAGAAGGCTCCATAGTCCCTATCCGGATTAAGAAAGGAGTCCTCCCATACTCGGTTAGCCAAGCACTTCATCTCGTCTGCAGGGACAATCTCTGGACAATGCATAGTGGGTGGAGGAAGACCGGGAGAAAGGCATGGATCGATGTTTGACCACTGGGGTACTACTCTCTCTCCTAAGTACCGGGCATAGCCCCATATACCCTAGAAAAGGACTCGATTCTCAGACAATTGATGATCCAAGACGACTCTCTCAGAACCTGAAAACACAAGGTCATGGAATGCTCTCTAAGTAACCTGCACAACCAAGGAAGGGTAAGTACAACATCAGGCAAATAGAATTTCAGTGTCAGACATGGCATACCTTAGTGAGATCGTTCAAAAGAGAATGAGTAGTGGTCCCTGGAGGATGGCATCGAGCCCAGACCACCTAGTAATCTCCCCACTTTGTGGCCAGGGGGAAGAAGAATGCCTCAGGATCCCTCAGTTTAGGGGCTATGGTTCCCAGGTGCTCAAAACACCAGGGCTGTTTCAAGAAATCAAATTAAGAAAGTGCAAACCAAATGACTGAAAGGAAATAGATATGAGAAGGAAAGTTACCTGGATAATGTAGCCTACCCCCTTGAGGCCCCTATCTCCATAGGACAGCAGATCTAGGGACCATAGGAGATATGCGTAGGTGGCCCCGCCCTAGTCCTAGGAATCTACTGTGCGAAGATCTTTGAGGAAGTACATCATACGTATATCTACTCCCCTTAGAGGTCACTGAAGAGGCATTGACCCACGACAAATAGTAGAAAGGAACGTGCTATCTGAGACATGTTGCATGGAATCTCCCCCCAGACCGATTTTCCACCATCGGGCACTAATCTCCCCTAGGCGGATGCATGTCTGGTCGGCTTTAATGGTGATACCGGTCAGATCTGCAAACTCCCTGGTATTCGAAAATCCTGCAGGTAGGGTCATGGATCTACCCCCAAATGGAATGCCTATCAAGGCATAGAAGCACATAGGTGTAATGGTGATCTCGCCAACAGGAAGGTGGAAAATGTGAGTACTCAGCCACCACCGCTCCATCAGGGCCCCCACCAATGCCAGATTAAACTTTCGGGTCTCTACAAGAGCCAACCAGCATAGATAGGTATCATCAACCATCTCCTTCACCCTGCGAGGGAGCATCCTATGCCAGGACTAAACCATGTTTGGATGGCCATAGGAGGCCAAGGTAGGTGGTTCCTTCCCCTCATGCTAATGGAAAAAAAAAAGTAATAATAATAAATAAATAAGCAGCAAAGAGCAAAAACAATACGATAAAAAAAAAAGAGAGAACAACAAAATAGGAATAAAAGATGATCAAAATAATGAATGAAATGTAAAGACTTACCCAGGAACCCTATATGGAGTTGTAGATGTGATTTCGGCTGTTGTGAAGAGTCTGGCAAGAATACCAGTCGGCCAGACCCTCATCCATGTGAGAAGGACTGCTGTAACTCTCGAGCTAGACCTCTCCCAGAGTCTTCCTCTTCCTCCTTTCAGTCATATTTTCAGAAACTCCAAAAGCCCTAGAAATTTTCCAGAAACTACAAAAGCCCCAAAAATTTTTCAAAATTGTAAAAGCCCCAAAAACTTTCCTAAATTGTAAAAAGCCCTAAAAATTTTCAAATTTGCACAAAAGCCCACAAGAATATCAAATTCTCCAAATAAATCCTTCAAGAACAAGATGAAAATCTTCAAGAACTTCAAGAACAAGGTGAAAAACTCCAAAAATAGGAAGGAAAATTCCAAGAAAAACCAGAAAGTTCTAGGAACTCACTTCACTCAAAAAAGCTAAAATAAAGAATGAATAGGGGAGAGAGCCCATTTTATGAAAAAATTAATAAAAAAAATTATTATTTTGGGATTCCAATACAGAAGTCCAAATTCAATTCAAAGAAAAACCAAAGAATTAAAAGATTCCAAATCAAGCATCAAAATTCAAACCAAATCAATGAACAAAATTCCAAATCAAAAGCAAGAATTAAAAGATTCTAAATCAAGCATCAAAATTCAAAATTCAAGTAAAAAATCCAAATTAATTGTTATTGTCCTTTACAGGGTGGAAAGAGCAGCAAGTTTCTTTCATGTAATTGACAAGGCCAGATAGCCCTGCTCGGTTCAAAAGAACCCACCTAGAAAACCAAATAGCCCAGCCTGGTTCGAAAAAACCCACCTGGAAGACCATATTATCCAGATTGGTTCGAAAGAACCAACCTGGAGACCAAAATTCCTTGAACTGGCACATGTGAAGCCCAGCTAAGGAAAATCAAAGAATCAAGTGTTTTACCTGTTACAGGATTGGAAAAGTAGTGAATTTCTCTTTTATAACCTTCGGTCCCAGATAGTCCAGATTAGGTCAAAGGACCCAACCTAGAGACCAAAATTCCCCAAACTGGCACATGTGAAGCCTAGCTAAGGAAAATCAAAGATCAAAGTACTAACCTTTTTTGCAGGATTGAAAGAGCAACGAATTCCTTTCCACAATTGGCAGCCCTAGGTAAGTCCTCAACTTCAAAGTAGTTAGGAGATATTATCTATTGCATATTTCAACTCCGTCATAATTGAGCAAGATGACAATAGTATATGCTCCAAGTGACAAAATGTCGTTGTCTTTTCTTTGGTCTTCGGCCGTTGGCATAGGCCTTGGCCAAAGAGGGGCATTCTATAGACAACTAATTTTATCACCCTCCCCTGGCTATGATGAAATATGAATCTTGGATGTGACTTTCGGCTTCTGACCAACAAAGATGCCAATGGAAACACTCCTGGGCCTGAAACCCTAGAAATCCTCGTGCGGGAGAGAAGGGGATCCAATTTTGGCTTTTTATATACGAAGGAATCTAGTCAATATGACCGTACAGATGGATAGTACTCAAAAATACGATTCTGAAAATATATGGTACGCCAAAATCGGACCGTCGGATTGCCCGCAATCTTCCCTGAAAAATTATATTTTTTTTACGCACACCAACCAGCCAGCTAGCCAGCCAGCCAGCCAGCCTGGCATGCATGCCCCTACTGCATGCTGTGCGCCCTCGCCGTACAGCCTGTGCACCCCTACGGCCTACTGCATGCCCTACCGCACTGCCTGTGCGACCCTCTTGCACAACCTTCGTGCCCCCGCCGCATGGCTTGTGCTCCCCTGTCACACACTGCATACCCCCGCTACACAGCATGCGCTCCCCAGTCGCACACTATGTGTGCCCCTGCTGTATGGCCGCGCACGCCTTGCCTGCACTGTGCACATGTTGCATGCACACCCATGCCAGCCTGACCTGCACACTGTGCACATTGCCCTCACACCTATGCTTGCACTCGCCTGTTGCCCATGCCCGCACCACCTCGACCATTACCCTCGCGTTATCTATCTTACACCCGTGACGTCACCCGCACTACCTGCCTAAACTAACCATACCTCGGGCACTTCGGCCTGGTCCCATGTGCTAGCATCGACGGATGGATTGGTGTTTCTCTTTCCTCCCACTTTTCCTAAAATCACTTTTTTTTGGCTAAAATTTCTCTCTCCTCCTGCTTTTCCTAAAATCACCTTTTTTGGCTAAAATTTCTCTCTCCTCCCTTTTTTTTTAAAAACCCCTTTTACCCACTGGACAAAAGTCCTCCCCACACATATTTGCCTTCAACTCCCCCCTTTTAGTCATTGGACAAAAATCCTATCCCCTCAATTTAGGCAAGAGCTCCCCTTTCGTCCACTGGATAAAGGGATTCCCCCTCTCCTATTTGGCTGGAAAAAACTATAAATACCCCCTCCCTTAGAAAAGACAGACCAACACACCAGAATCCCCCTTCACTATTTCATAGTGAAATTTTCCGCCCCTCCCCCTCTTGATTTTCTTCTAATATTTGGAGCAATCTTCGTCAATATCTGAAAGTTCATTCGGATTTTCGAAGTGCTCTTCGGAATCTTGAAGATCTTCAATCCAAATTCTTAGTTAGATCCAATTTTTAGTCAAAAACAGTATGTTCTTGAGCCACCTCCCTTGAGTGTTCTTGAGTGTTCTTGAGCGTTCTTGAGATAGAAACCCCCCCTTTTTGAGGTTCTTCGGGTCTACAAAGAGATCTTTGTTAAGATCTAAAACTCTATTCAGATCTTCAAAGTGTTCTTTAGGACTTTGGAGTTCTTCAATCCATTTTTAGGTCAACCCATTTTTTTTTTAGAAATAGTCGTTCCTAGCCGAACCCCTGTCTGAGTGTCCCTAGAATCTTTCCAGAAATAGCCATTCCCAGTAGAAGCTCTCCCTAAGTGGCACCTCAGCCTAGCCCTCCCTTAGCCTATCCCCAGTGGAAGCTTTGCCGGAGTGCCACCTCATCCTAAATCCGAAAATAGCCTTCCTTATCTGAAGCTCTGCCAGAGTGTCACCTCATCCCAAGCCCAAAAATAGCCTTCCCTAGCCGAAGCTCTGTCCGAATCCAAATCCGAAAGTGACCATTCCTAGCCAGAACTCTATCCAAATACCATTACAATCAGCATCTCTCAAGAAAGGAAGTTGTAGGTCAAGACCATCTTCCCTTGAACTATGAGAACACGACGGACAGTCCGAACCGGTACTAGTCAGGGGCCCACCCCTATTGACCCGAAATAGAGGTTAAGTTCAGGTATAATTTCTCAACCAACTCGTCATAATGTAGAATTTATACATGCCTTGTTTTAGTTTATATAGTAGTTTGAATCCAATTAATGTATTTATGTGTGATAACTTAGCCATATATGTGGAATAGTAACAATTGTGGAAAATTTTTGTTCTCAAGCATCTAGCAAGAAGATCGGTTGAACCGGGCAGATTGGACGCTTAACACCTTCCCAACTCTGTAACCTAACAGTTATCCTAAATCTCTAGACCAGACCCAATTTCGTACCCTTCCCTCAGGAATCAGGCCCACCACTAGGTCCTAGGCCCATAACCCTAGGTGGCGACTCTAAACCCCATTTGCATGATCCCAATTCCCGAATTGGACCATCATCAAAACCTCCGTCTCAAATGATGAATTTTACACTCTTACGAAAATAGGCCTCCACATATTACCAAGAGGCGATACGACCGTGCAGGGCCGCAAGCAAAGCACACCACGACACGAACCCCTCCCCTCACATGAAAGTGAAGAAAGAGAGAGGAGAGAGGATGGGGGGATGCATAGCCCATTTCTCCGATCGTGACCCACACAGGTGGGGACTGGGGGAGGTGGCGACTATGAAGCTCCCAAAGACTGCGTGTTGTCTGCTATCGACAGCTCTTTCTCCACACCGCCTTCGCCTTCCTGGGGCTCTTTCTGGGGACGGTGGAGGGGATTGGGAAGGATTGCATCCTTAAGACTCTTTGAATACGCCTTTGCTCCTCACTCCATGTTACATACTTGAATCCTCAACTAGCTTTTGTTTCCCACAGACGACACCAATCTGTTGCTGCAAATTCTAGTTCTTCTTTCCATGCTACCTGCTGATCATAGATGAAGAATTAGTCCTAGAGCCAATCTCCAGGAAAGGCTCTTTGAAGCCAAATTGGGATTGCTAGAGAAGGAAGAAGCACCTGAGCTTTGAGGATTCAAGATTGCATACCTTATTCTTTTTCTGGGTTCTCCTTTTATATTGCCCTTCTTTCTAGCTTTCCTTGGATCTGAAACTTCCCTTTCCCAAGATGGTTGATTTGGTGATATAGCAGACTCCCATGCACACTTTAAGGCCATAACAGTTTGTGCATCTCCGCTCCCGTCCGCCAAGATCTCAACATTTGATCCGTAGTTTTCACCCTTGTAAATTAGGATTTTATCGAATGGTAAGTCTTTTCCTTCGTATGCCTTTTTGGTAGGTTGCCTCCCCCATACGTCGGTTGGTAAGTATTTTCTCCTGTTCCGTCAGGCTGCTGACAATTGTCCTATAGTTGCCTTTCAATCACACAACTGGGGTCCCCCTAACTAACCCCCGATTACATTTTGGCTAAGTGGTAGGAGTTCTTGGCATTTGGCTCAACTGTGGTTAGGGTGCAACACTTAGTCTGTTTGGGGACTAAGTGCGGTTGTACGTACCTCTTAGTGTTGGCGTCATATGGTTTCTGCATCTATCCGTATCTATTCGCTTCCCCGTGTGCTCGTGTGCCCATCTAATTGTCTAGTCGTTTGATCTTCGTTCTTGTGAGCTTATCGGCTTAGGCACGTGTAGGCTCACATGTCCCTCCAGTCGCCTGCTCATCTAGTCGGCTGGTCTCCTGATCCTTGCTCTTATGAATATATCGGTTTGGGCAAGTGCAGGTTCACATGATCGCCTGCTCATCTGGTCGTCTAGTCTTCTAGTCGTCTGGTCCTTTCTCTTGTGAGCGTATCGGTCTGGGCATGTGTAAGTTCACGTGATCGCCTGCTCGTTTGGTCTTCTAGTCATCTATTCCTTTCTCTTGTGAGCGTATCGGTTTATGCACGTGCAAGCTCACATGCTTGTATGGTCATTTGTTCTTCTGATTGGACCTTCTAGTGCACACGTGGTGTCTCTTCATTGGCCCATTATGTTTATGGCACATCACAACCTAATGTCTCCTCTATATCAATCTCCTTGTTGGCTACCATAGCCACAACCCCTCTCTTGTCAGCCTCGCTCAAATACAAATGGCCATCACTTTTCATCCCAATACAGCACACGAATAGATCACTTGAGCTAACCAACCTCGAATCATGTTGGATTCTAGTAATCTCAGCCTCTAAATTACCACAAACAGATACATGTACAACCTTGCTCTCATCCAAGAGCTCCGCCAAAGTCATTTTAAACTTGGGTTCCACAATTCGAACCTAGCCATTACTGTCAAAATCGAGATCAAAGGAGGGGGAAGAAACAGTAGAGCTAGAACTATTCACCTCCTCCTCGAATTTAATTGGTTCCTCTTCATTAGGGATCCTCCGTAATCACTGTAAGCCCCTGAAGCTTTCAATTTCCTACAAGTTCACAACTTCTTTAGGCTCTACTTCTTCAATTCCTTCAACAACTGCATTCACCACCGCCTTTTCCTTCTTGGGGTTGGGCTTCAAGAGGCCTTGCTTGAAAAATTCCTTGCGCTTTAGATTGATAGCCTGATCAATCTCTCCAAATAGGTCATCACCAGAATTCTCAACAATATCGGACTTTGGTTTGTCAGGAGCATATTCTTCATATGCAAGGGCCTATAGGAAAATGGACTAGTCCTTCTTGTACTGCTCTTCTTGAAGCTTGCAAGCACGAGCGGCTTGGCATTGAATCTGTTGGAATTTGGATATTCCATGTTAGGAATCCTTTAGAGCTTCAGGTGGGTCGTTGTCTGTGGGGGTCGGGAAGTGGTTGTTGTCGAAGCTAATAGCAAATCTAAGTCGAGGAGGTTTTTGGCGAAGAAATGTGAGAGAAGGCAGTGGCTTGAATTGTAGAATTGGTGTGGTGTTCACATGGAGAGAGGAAAGAGACTAGATTAAAGGGAAGAAGCCCTGGAGGGAGAGCGAAGTAGGAGGCATGGGGATTATGTAGAGAGCAGATAGGGTTTTGGGGGGAAGAGATTGGGTTGGGAAATCCTGGACAAGGGAAAGAGAAACTGTAATGTTATTTAACTGAAATCGCACATCTGAGTTGCGGCTTTGCTATCTTAAATGGTAAAATTTTCGAAACTTGTGTATGGTTTTGGACTCAACTCTTGATTCTTTCGAGGGTTTCAATAATCGGTGAATCGGATCTAAAATCGTTCGAAATGCCCTGGGAATGGATTAGAATTGAACCCAATTTCTGCTTTTTCGAATCAGAATATCCAAGTCAAGATTCCCCTAATCGGCGAGTTTTCAGATTAAATGGCCAATTCTAGAGTTCTTGGGACCAATTCCAGCCGATTTCAAACCGATACGAATTGAAATCGGCTTTAAAACGCTATTACTTCGAGGGTTTCAAAAATCAATGAATCAGATTGAGAATCAGATTTTCCTTAAAATCGACTGAGATTGAAAGTTGTTTCAAATCTGAATATTCTTATCAACATTCCTCTAATAGGTAGGTTTTCGGATCAAATGGCTGATTCTAGAGTTATTGGGATCAATTTCAGTCGATTTCACAACATAATGAATTGAAAATCAGCATGATCGATTTCTATTTTTTAAACTCTGTTCGTCCAGGTGTTTCAAATCAGAATATTCCTGTCAAGACTCAGATCAAATGGCCGATCCTAGGGACCAATTCTAGCCAATTTCAAGCCGATATGTATTGAAATTGATAGGACCGATTCCTATTTATAAAACCCAGTTCTTCCAAGGTTTTAAAAAATCGTTGAATCAGATCGGGAGTCTGCGGATCCGCCTCGAAATCGACGAGGAGTCCCCGCCGTTTTGAGTCGAAGTATTCCCGCAAGATTCCAGATCAAATGGCCGGTTCTAGGGTTACTGAAACCGATTCGGAACCGATATGAATCGTAATCGGCATTGACCGATCCATCATCGATTCCTGTTTTTAAAGCCCATGTTCTTCCACTTCTTCCCACCTGAACGTCTTTCTCTTCATCTTCTGTTGACCGGTAGCTACTCAGGTTTCTCTCTTCAAGCCTGGTAGGTGCTTTCAAGATTCGTTAAGTTGAGGAGATGAAATTCTCTCAGTTTTCATTTTTAAATGGATTATCGATATCATGGATGATGCTTCTGATGATCGAAAAGACGAATATTTCTCGAACGATGATGAACAAAATACTGCTCAGCATCTTCACCAGTTACAGACCCGAAATGATGCTCTTCTCGCAGAATTGGAAGCGCTTCGGGTTTCTTACCAGAATCTTCAATCGAGATCTGTGGCCATGAAGGATAGTTTCATCCTTCTCCAGCAGCAGAAAGACGAAGCTCTTAACCGCAATTTTGATCTCGTCAAAGCTGTTGAAGATATCACTAATGAAAGAGATGCTCTTCGGAATGAACTTCATGGACTGGAGGTTGCGGCAAAAGAACGTGAGGATGAGTTGATCAGGCAGCGGGACGAAGAACTGAAGGAGAAACTGGATCTTCGTAGTGAAGCTGAAGCTTCTCTGGAAAAGATTTCAGGGTTGCTGGAGGAGAGGACGAGGAGAATTAGGGTTTTTGTTTGCAGTTTGGATTTGCTTCGGTCGACAAAGGAGTGTTTGGGGAGGATCGTCGACAGAATTAGTGAAGGCAAGTCGAATGGTATCATAGAAGAAGTTGAGCATACTAAAGACGAGTCAGATTTTGATGAAGAATCAAAGGGATTCTTATCAGAAATGACGGGTGTTCATAAACTCACGACAGCATTAGAATCACGGTTAACCGAGTACGAAGAGATGAGAAGGAAGGAGAAAAGGGAGTTGGAGAATAGTGTGGTGAGTTTGACGGAAGAGAACAGAGACATTAATAGTTTGCTGAGGATTGCTTTAGTGGAGAAGGAAGCAGTGGAAAGGGCTCTTAGTAAACTGAAGGGAACTGGTGAACACAAGAGAGTGGCAATTCTGCAGATTGCAGAGAAAGGGTTGCAGAAGGTTGGGTTCGGATTCATGATGGGCGCTTCAGCTGGTGATACAAGTCAGACAACAGATAATTCAAGTTCTAATTCATGCAGTAAATCAGAAAGTAGTGACTACGACCAGGAGGTTGTGAGTCTGGTATTATTCTGACTCTTGTCTTTCTTAGTTTCAAAATTCTGGATAGGATGTTTTATGTTGTTCGTAGAAGAGAGAGTTGAGGACCATAACCCCTTACCTCAACAAGTATAGGAGGTCGGTTACTTACACATGCTAGACTTTGATGAATATTTAGAACTACTTAGCTGTGGAACTGTGATGCTTTTGCTTTAATGCCGTTTGCTGCTCTGTTGTCTATCAGTTTCTACTTGAACAAATATAATTATTCATGCTGGATATTTTATTGATATTCATTGATTTTTCAAGTTTGTCATCCACCGGGATGGACAGAGTTAGATGGCTTTTATTAAGATAACTTCCCAAACTTTACACAACTCCGTTTATTTACTGACAAAAAAGCTCAGTTAATAGGTTTAATTTAAAAATATAAAAACATATAAGTGGACCTTGTTCAGGGATCATCGCTCAGTGTGATGGTAAAAGCTCAAACAGCAAGCATGAAGACACAGGTTCAAGTCTGAGGGTGGCCACTTTTTATAAAAAAATGCCAAAATTTTAAACCGACCCCAGTCAACCATGTCCGGACTCTGTGAAAGCAGGGCTTTTATGTATCCATTACAGTCCCTTAATTAATGGTGTATAATCCATTTTTCTGTAAGTTTCTTGTGGAAAAAAAAATGGTATTCAATAACGTAAAATTCAGTTGAAGTGGTCCAAGTGTCTCTATGCTTCTGAAATTTGGGAATTTATATTAAGAAATAAGGTTTTGATCATAGTGGATTGAAGGTTCCAAAGTTGGAGAAATATGGATTGATGGTTACAGAGTTGGAGTAATCTTTGGAAGTCAGATATTGTGACAATACCAATGGTAATGGAAGTGAGTCAGTTTATTTTGGTCAACTAAAGTGGGTAGCCTTTTATAAACAACTTCAAATCCATATACCCCACATAAAATTTTGCTGATGGGATTTAAGAAAAGAAAAAGGAGAGAGAGAAAAAAAAAGACACTTTTGGGGTGGGGTGGGGGAAAAGCTGGCAAATTCTGGAGTGCAGCAACAAACAACTTCAAATCGATACACCCCACATAACATTCTAGGAATGGAGCGGGGTGAAGTCTGATTCCTACCAAATTTCTGGAACATTGCAAGCACAAATCTTGTTAGCCATCCCAAAAGCTAACATGGTTATTTCTTTGATGGAATGAGAAATGTATAGAATTCTCTACTGAGGAACCGAAGTCAGATAAAAGATCCTTGCAAGTATTTTTGAGGATTTTCCATGTAAGAAACTAAACTTGATTTACGAATGAACTAAACCCGAATTACATGTAATGACATTAATGTAGCTCCTTGAAAGCTGTTAACCATATTTTTACTGCTTAGAAGTTACATTAATTCATTGGGCTATGCATGAGGTTTCTGCATCCTCTGTTATCATCGTGCATCTCCTTAAGACCAGAGGAGCCTTTTTTTGCTCCCTTGTATTTCCGAAAAAATATGAGCTGTTTGTTTAAAACAACCATGGCCCCATATTTTTGTCTCTGCAGAATCTATTTTCATGTATATGTAATTTTTTTTTTTTTCCTGCTGTGCACTTGAAAGCATAGTTGTCAAAGTGCAGGTGATCCAAGGCGTTTGAGGGCCAACTAAGTGCTTAGGTGACAAGGCACCCTAGGCACTTTAATATGTTTTAATATATTCTTGTAAAATTTGTCATCATCTCAATCTTAAAATGTCCAGAAAGACTTTGGAAGCCTTATTTATGCATTAATGTTTTACTCTTGTTCCTTTTGGTTGTAATAAAATAGAATATTAATATAATAAAATAAGATGAACCTATCAATTGAAGTTGTAAGGGGTACATGACACATATATACCAATAACATCCTCCTTTGTCATGAAGTTGTGAGGGGGTTTGACTGGAAATCCCATTCCCGGACGCCCTCCTTAAGATCGATCTACCCAAAGCTTTTAAATCCATTAGATGGGAATTCATCTCTAAGGTCCTCATATGTCTTTCCCGCTGGTCTTCATCCACTGGATTTATTCTTGCATTTCCTTTCCCTTATTCTCTGTCCTTGTCAATAGTAGCCCTGCCAGTTACTTCTTTTCCTCGGTTGGCATTTGGCAAGCCTGCCCCTAAAATAACCTAGAGGGGGGGTGAATAGGTTATACTAGTGGAAATTCAATTCTTTAAAAATATTATCCCAAGTGTGATCGTAAATAAAAATTACGGAATGAAATGAAATACTCACAATCACACAACACCAAGAATTATAGTGGTTCGACTCAACTTGAGTCTAGTCCACTCCCTACAAGAGTCCTCTTATAAGGTATTCCACTAGCTTTCCCGTTTAATACAGTAGGTAGGGAAGAAGCCTTTTACACTCTTTTTACGGATATGAGAATCCTTACAAATCTCCTTTGCAGGTAGAGAGACACCTATTACAATCTCCTTTGCAGGTAGAGAGACACCTTTCTCTTTTAAGGGTAAGAGGATCCTTACACAAGTCCTAAGTACAATCTAGGAATTGATGTAAAAAATATAAAAAAGATAGTGGAATAAGAGTGTTACCTTTGGTTTGGTGCAAATGATGATTATGAAAATGAAATGATGCACCTCTTAAAAGTCTTCTCTGTAGCTCTGATTTGTATAGCGAGAATGTGGAAGACTTGATGGAGACTTGAGCTTTTATTTTTGGGATTGGTGAAGACCAACGCCGCTCAAGTGATTTGAATGCCTTTTTGACTTTAATTGCTCACAATTATGCTCTTAATGCTCAGACTTAATTGATAATTAATTCTGAGCCTCTTAGGTATTTATAGGTGAGATTAGGAGAGCATTTTAGGCAGTAAGTCAGGCTTTAACGGTCATATTCTAGGTCCACTGGTCAACCGCCGTCGTTAGCCGGTCGACCAGAAAGAGCAGTTGGAGATAAAAATTAGCCATTAGAAGTGATCCAGGAAGATGCCGGTCGACCGGCTAAACCAGGACTTTCAGCCGGTCGACCGGCTTTGGCATCGGATAGTTCCGGTCGACCACCTACAGTTCTGTTTTAATTTTGATAGATAACTGTCATACTGACCAGTTGCCAGTATTTTTGCCATAACTTTTCCGTCTGACATCAGATTGACCTGATTCAAGTTGTGTTGGAATTGTGACTCGATTTCCTACAACTTCCATGAGGGGTTTATCTCCTGATACCACCTCTAAAGTTTCCCAAAATGCCCTTGAGTCTGGTGATAGTGTTTTATAGACTAACACAGAATATATCACCTATGGACTTCCAAGTTTGGTCAAGGGATGTCCTAAAGTCATAGTATGATGATATGCGATGCATGAGGTGCGTGCACACACATATACATATATATATACAAGGAGTACAAGATATAATATGAAGAGCAGTTCTATCCTAGAGGTCTTCATCTTGTCTTGACGCTTTGAATCATTACTTGATGCTTTGGAGTCTTCATCTTCACTTGGCTTTCCATCTCTTTAAGCTTCTAGGTTGTCTCCATATCTTGTTCCTTGAGTTCTTGACTTGAGCTCTCCAAGTATGCATAGCTATAGATATCTTCTTATACTATTCACACTTATCAATCAAGTTAAGTATACATGTTTGTTTGTTATTACCAAAACGCATATAGGAGTGTGGGCATATTCCCAACAGCCCCCTTTCCCCTTTCTTATTCTCCCTTTACCCTTGAGGTTCTTTCCAGATCCATCCAGGCCTTAATGGACCTTCATCTCATCTCTCCCCTCCCTAATTGCAAAGCCCTCAACCTCACTCATCTGGCCTTTATTGATGATCTCATGATTTTCTCTAAGGCTGAATCTCAATATATTTAGTCCATCATGTTTTCCCTCCATCTTTTTGAAGAGTTGTCTAGCCTTCATGTCAACCTCCTCAAATCTCATCTCTCTCTCTCTCAGGTGTCCCCAATGATACCAAAACCCACCTTCTTGATCTCAATGGTTTTTCCCTTAGTTCCCTTCCTATCAAATATCTGGCCTTCCCCTCATATCTGCCAAATTGACTGCCCACCACTGCACTCTTATGCTTGACCTCTTTCGTAAACGGTTGCAGCTTTGGAAGGGTAAGCTTCTTTCCTTTGTTGGCATATTAGAGCTCATTAGATCTGTGCTCCAATCCTACTATATATTTTGGTCCGGTGTGTATGAGCTTCTCTAATCTTCCATAAAACAATTGGAATCCCTTATGTGCTACTTCCTTTGGAAATGAGGGGACACTTCCAGATTTCTTTGTCCCATTAGTTGGTCTATTGTTTGCTTTCCTAAGGAGAAATGAGGCTTTAGTTTGTGTTGGATCCAAGATGTCAATTCCACGGGTATCCTGAAGCCCCTTTGGAAGATTGTCTCCAATTATAATAATATTTGGTTTCCTAGATTCACTCCTACATCCTTAGGAAAGAGTCTCTGGACTGTCGCCCAACACCCTGATGCTTCTTGATTTTGGCACAAGATCCTGAAAAATTCGTCTGATTGCCCTCTAAACCACTTTCACCTTAATCGATGATGGCTCCACTATATCCCTTTGGCTTGATAACTAGCACCACTCTGGTGTCCTCTTCTCTGTGATTGGAGTCAAAACCGTTTACTCTTCTGGTCTTCCCGAAGATGTCTCTGTTGCCTCCAATATCTATAATGGCTCCTGGGCGCCCCTATTCCTTCCCCTTCTCCTTCTCTCTTCGACACCTAGGACTCTCTCCCCCCACCCCATTCCACGTGGCCATAGGGGAGGAAGGGATAAAATCATTTGGTCTCCCTACCCCTCTTGATCCTTTAGTTCTCCTATTCTTGGGATTTGGTTCCGTCCCATCATCCCCTCACTCCTTGGTGCAAGATTGTTTGGTTCAGAGGTTATATCCCTCATCACAGCTTCACCACTTGGAGAGCCCTATCCAATTGCCTCCCAACCCAATCCTTCCTAATCTTTAGACATCCATGTACCTCCAGCTTGCTGCCTCTACTGGAACGAGATTGAGGGCTCCGACCATCCCTTCTTCAGCTGTCTCTTCTCCTCCATTTGAAAAAGAAACTCCTCTCCAACTGCTGGCCTCGTAGTCGCCGCATCCTTCCCCTTCAGAGAGAGTGGTTATGGGTTGATAATGACCTTTGCCGGAAGTTCCATCTGTGACACCGTTGGAAGCTCTCCTTTTGGTGCTACTATTGTTAAGAGTCGCTAATCCTGATATCGGGATTAGCGCTAGTTCCTGGACCCGATAGGGGCATTCCTGTCCTATCGGATCCCTATGTGGCCTTTAGGGTTTGGTTCTCTTATGTTGGGGGTATTCTTGTAATTGTATTCATATTATTATGTTTATATACCTAAGGGTTCTTGCGATCAGCCTCATTCTAGATTGATCGCAGGTTGCTCTCTCTTTGAGGCTCTCTGTGGTTTCTCCTTTCTCTCTTCTCTTTCTATTTCTCCTTTTTTTCCTCTCTTCTTCTTATTTTACTGGTTTGGTTACAAGAATCTAGGATTATAATATGGTATCAGAGCTTTTGTAATCAAATCAAGGATTTATATCACTCTCTGCTGATCTCTACCTTGCGCTACTCCTCTTTGGTGCGCAGCCACCTATTGCTGCTACTCTAATTTTTTTTGGCCTGATTATAATGATATAAGCACAATCAGGCATCCCTACCACTGCTTTATGGATTCAGACTTGATTCCCTAAAATCGCTGAAGCCGATACCTATTTCTGCATGTTTTTAATGGCCGCCGTCCCTAATTCTGATGTGTTTGTGGCTGCTGCCCTATATGTGAAGCCTCTACTGTTTCACGGTTGAATGTGCTGTTTTTTACTACTTATCTACATAATCTACTAGGCTTTTGAAGCCTCTTTTGTTGCTCCCATCAAGATCGACTCTACCCTACCAGCAGCCCCTATCGGCTGAAATTTTTTTTGGTTTCTTGGGGTCCGATTGCTACTTGGCTGCTGTTTATCAGATCTGGTTGGTGAGTTCTCCTTATTTGGTTGTCTCTACACTACTTACTTGTCACTATTCCTTGCTCTCATGGCTGAGACCAAGACTACTACTACCCCTACCTCTACGGCTCTACCTCCTCTGCATCGGACAATGTGAATGTCCAGATTACATCTATCAAGCTTAAGGGAAGCTCGAATTACCTTCTTTGGGCTTAGTCGGTCAAAGTTTATCTGATGGCGAAGGATAAGCTTGATTACACCACCTCTGATCCTCCCAAAGAATCTGATACTGGTTACGCTTAATGGCAGAAAGAGAATGCATTAATATTAATTTGGTTATGGAACAGTATAGAACCAGATGTCGCTACCAATGTTATGTTTCATTCTACTGCCAAGGGAGTGTGGAATGACTTGAAGGAGATCTACTCTCAGAAGAAGAACATGACCCGTATCTATGATATCTATGAAAAACTGTTTCAGTTTCACCAGTCAAACAAGCCACTTTCCAAATATTACAGTACGTTCAGAGGTATGGTTGAAGAACTCAATGTCTTCCAACCTTTGACCACTGATGTTGACAAATTGAAGGCTCAGCGTAATGAGTTCTTCGTTTCCAAATTCCTGGCTGGTTTGAACAATGACTTGAAGGCAGTGAAGGGTCACTTACTTGCAAGGGATACTGTGCCTACTCTGAATGATACCTACTCACGACTGCAGCGTATTACCTCTTCCATAAAACCTGATCAGTCTACCAAAGACAGTTCTGCCTTCCATGCCAACCGTGGATGTGGTTGCGGTCGTGGGTCGGCTGGTCGAGGATTTGGTGGACAACCCTCTAATCGTACAGCTCGCCAGTGTACTTTTTGTGGAAAGCCTAACCATACTGTTGAGACTTGTTGGGAAAAGCATGGAAAACCAGAGTGGGCAACACAGTTAGCTAATCATGCAGTGTCAGACGATGGTACTGACACAATGGCCCCAGTTGATCCTAAACCAACACCTTCTTCAGGAGATTCAGATACCAGTCTGCACGATGACATCAATCAGTTACTTCGGTGCTTGCACTCTTAAGACATCCTCTAATACATCTAATGGTGCGTCTACATCCGCTGCTACCCTAGCCCACACAGGTACCTTAGCTCTTCTTACTACTACATCTACTCCTTGGATCATTGATTCAGGTGCCTCTGCCCATATGACCGGTAAGTCATCCCTTTTTAAGAATTTTTCTACTATTACCAATTCCAATTCTGTTATCCTTGCTAATGGTGCATCCACACTAGTCCTTGGACATGGTACTATTTCACTTACCCCATCTATTAATTTATCTTCTGTCCTACATGTTCCCCAATTTCCACTAAGTATTCTCTCTGTAAGTCAATTAACCAATTCATTAAATTGCTCAGTAACATTCTTCCCTTCTTACTATGTCGTTCAGGATCTTCACACGAGGAAGACAATTGTTGGAGGGTGTGAAAATGATGGGTTATACTACCTCAACAGTGGTTGTCCTCCTTCTGGTGTTGTTACGGCTGTTGGGGATGTGATTCCTTTCCAATGGCACTGTCGTTTAGGTCACTTGTCGCTTTCTAGGTTACAACTTTTATTTCCTAGTTTGAAGTCTATCCCTAGGTTAGAGTGTGAGGCATGTGAGTTGGGTAAATAGCATCGTGTGTCATTCCCATCTCTCTCTGTGTCTCGTAGTCCATCTTTGTTTTCTTCAGTCCATTTTGATGTATGGGGTCCTTACAGAGTCAGTAATAGATTTGGTTTCCGCTATTTTGTGACATTTATGGATCATCATTCTCACCTTACATGGTTGTACATGTTAAAAGATAGATCTGAATTTTTATATGTGTTTCACAAATTTTGATGATGAAATAAAGACTTAGTTTGGCATTCCTATTAAAATTTTTCGTTTTGACAATGCTTTAGAATATGCTAAAACTGATATTTCTAATTTTTGTGATACCCATGGGATGATACACCAAACTAGTTGTGCCTATACCCCACAATAAAATGGGGTAGCAGAGTGCAAGAACCGGCATCTTCTTGAAGTTGTCCATGCCATTATGATTCACATGCATGTTCCTAAACATTTTTGGTGTGATGGTGTTTTAGCCACTTGTTATTTGATTAATCGCATGCCATCCTTTGTCCTATCAGATAAGTCTCCATTTTCTGTTCTGTTCCCTAATTTACCCAGTTTAACTATTCCACCCCGTGCCTTTGGGTGTGTGTGTTTCGTCCATTACTTGCATATGCAGGTTGACAAGTTATCCCCGAGGTCTACTAAGTACATCTTTCTGGGTTACTCTCGTACCTGGAAAGGGTATAAGTGTTATGACCCCATTACTTATAGGAATTTTGTTAGTGTTGATGTGAACTTTTTTGAAGGCAAATCATTTTATTCTCCTCAGGTGTCCCAGTCTAGTCGGGAGTGGTCTTCTCCATCTCCTTCACCCATACCCTCCCTTATATCCCTCCCTAATGCTCCTAGTACTAGTGCCTCACCTCCCTTACAGGTTTATCAGTGCAGGAAGAAAACTGGACAGCTAGGTGGTGAGGTCATTAATCTTGAAGATTCACTCCTTCCACTGCCGTCTTCCACTGGTGAAGCTCCTCTTCCTCCTCCGCCTGATGACTTACCAATTGCACATCGTAAAGGTACACGTTCCTGCACTTATAAATCTATGGTTGTGTACCCTATTGATAACTTTATGTCATTATCTCATCTTCCCTCTCTCATCTATGGCCTTGCACTGTCCCTTTCCACTAACCCTATTCCCCGTTCCCATAATGATGCCCTATGTATCCCTAGATGGAAGGCTGCCATGGATGTAGAAATGGATGCTCTTGTGAGTCGTGATACCTAGAGCCTGATAGATTTACCTCCTGGTAAGGATCTGGTTAAGTGTCGCTGGGTGTACACTGTTAGGTATCATTCTGATGGTTCTTGTGAGCGGTTAAAGGCTCTTTTGGTTGCTAAAGGGTATACTCAGACTTATGGTGTTGATTACTTTGAGACATTCTCTCCGGTTGCCAGACTGAACTCTGTTCTCCTTCTTATTTCTCTTGCTGTCAACCTTGATTGGCCGTTATTTTAGTTGGACATCAAGAATGTATTTTTGTATGGTGATCTACAGGAGGAGGTGTATATGGAGCAACCTCCTGGTTATGTTGCTCAGGGGGAGAATACAAGTTGTGTGTGTCGCTTGCACAAGGCTATTTATGGGCTTAAATAGTCCCCTCGAGCATGAGTTTGACAAGTTCAGTTCCACCATTGTAACGTGTGATTTTTCTCAGTGCTATTCTGACCATTCTGTCTTTGTTCGTCGCAGAGGTGACAAGCTGGTGGTCTTGGTAGTATATGTTGATGACATTATTCTTACTGGTAATGATGAGGCAGGTATTTCTAAAGTAAATGCTCATCTCCAGCGCCATTTTTAGACCAAGGATCTTGGTCATCTCCATTATTTTCTCGGGATTGAGGTGATCCGCTGCAAGAAACGGATCAGTCTGTCTCAAAGAAAGTATGTTGTGGATCTTCTATCTGATACTGGGATGCTTGCATCCAGACCCGTTGATATTCCTATGGATCCTCACCAAAAGTTTGGAGTGGATGATGGTGAACCTTTTTAGGATGTGCATGAGTACAGGAGTTTGATTGGCAAGCTGATTTACCTTACTGTGACTCGTCCTGACATTTCTTATGCTGTTGGAGTTCTTAGTCAGTTCATACAATCTCCTCAGAAAGCCTATTGGGATGCTGCTGTCCGTGTTCTTCGTTATCTGAAAGGTGCCCCTGGAAAAGGGTTGATTTATCGTCCTAATCGGCATATGGATCTAGTTGGCTACTCTGATGCTGATTGGGTTGGCTCTGCTAGTGATCGGAGATCTACTACTGGATATTGTACTTTTGTTGGAGGTAATCTTATTACGTGGCCTAGCAAGAAGCAGACTACTATTGCCTAAAACCAGAGCAGAGGCCAAGTACAGAGCTATGGCTCATGCCACTGCTGAGTTGATGTGGTTGTGGTCGTTACTCTTGGAGTTGGGATTTCTATGACCAAGCTAATGAAGATATTTGTGACAACCAAGCTGCAGTTTACATTGCTAGTAACCCGGTCTTCCATGAGAGGACCAAACACATAGAGGTGGACTGCCATTTTGTTCGTGATGCTGTTCTTAAGAAGCTAATTGAGACTCCGTTTGTTCCTTCAACGGATCAGTTAGCTGACATGTTTACTAAGTCTTTGTTTACTTCTAGTTTTCGTAATGGTTGTACCAAGCTTAGGATGGGTGATGTGTATGCTCCAGCTTGAGGGGGAGTGTTGAGAGTTACTAATCCCGATATTGAGATTAGCGCTAGTTCCTGGACCCGATAGGGGCATTTCTGTCCTATCGGGTCCCTATGTGGCATTTAGGGTTTAGTTCTCTTATGTTGAAGGTATTCTTGTAATTGTTTTCATATTATTATGTTTATATACCTAAGGGTTCCTGCGATCAGCCTCATTCTGGACTGATCACAGGTTGCTCTCTCTTTGAGGCTCTCTGTGGTTTCTCCTTTCTCTCTTCTCTTTCTTTTTCTCTTTTCTTCCTCTCTTCTTCTTGTTTTACTGGTTTGGTTACAGGAATCTGGGATTATAACAACTATCAACCACATTTGGATGGAACGCAATTCTCGAAGATGGACTTCCAACTTTGGATAACCATCTTTTTTTTATGTCAGTTTGAAGCTTTCTATGCTCCCCCATCGCCATTTAAGGGACTCCCTAAGGAAGATGCTCACTATTGTTGCCTAGGGTTTTCCCTCCACCATTTTGCATCCCCCCCCCCGGTTGCTTTTGCTTTGCTGTTCTAGCTTGTCTTTTCTTTTTCTTTCCCCCTTGGGGTCCGTGTTTATTCTTTCCTTTTTCCTCTTGTAATGAAATTCTTATTCATCTAAAAAAAATTTATTAAAGAAAGGGGGATTGAGGGCATTCTTGATGGATTCTGCTACAAATACTAATTAAAGAAAGGGGGGGGGGTGTTGAGGAAATTAATATATAAAATTATTAAAGAAGGGAGGAGTTGAGGGAATTCTTCATGTTGATGGATTCTAGAAGTGGGGAGTGGAGGGTCGAGGGGAATAGTGGAGTGAAAATCACTCGTCCTCCCAAGAATGAGCTCTATGCACAACGTCGAAAGAATCGTGGCTCTGTGGCTGCGACTGTGTTGACGGGAGTGGCAGTGGCGCTAGAACTCAAACAGGTACACCCCTCCTCTTTCTTCTTCTCTACCTTTTTTTTTTTTTTTTTTTTT